>NW_024714956.1:0-10811 GCF_018991925.1 Homarus americanus
AATGGATACTGGTGTCGTAAATATTGCATTCTTTCAGTAATCTCTTACTTAACTGTGATTGGTGGAATAAGAGGTAACGTCATCAAATTACAGCCAATAGGAAAACAGAGCAACCAGTCAGCACAACACCCCAACTTATGCTTTGCTGTTGGATATTTATTCTCCTCTTCATTGTTCAGGTTGCGATAATACTGAAAATGCTATGGGCAGTGTGTATTTTATTTAACATCATATCTCCCAGAGTTTAAAATAGTGAAACGAGAATAAATATCCAACAGCAAAGCATAAGTTGGGGTGTTGTGCTGACTGATTGCTCTGTTCTCCTATTGGCTGTAATTTTATGACGTCACATCTTACTCCACCAATCACGTTTAAGTAAGGGATTACTGGACGAATGCAAAATGTTTGACAAAAATATGAAGCTCTTGGGGTAAAGCTGCATGTGGAAGGGCCCCTGGGGGCGCCGTCGCCCCTGGCAGAGATCCTGCCGCCCCTGGAAAGACACCCACTGCCACTAGGAGGGCGCCACTACCCAGGGACTCCCAACGCCTTGTGGCTCAGCAATAGGTCCTCTTAGGAGGCGCGCCCCAAAAATGGATACTGGTGTCGTGAATATTGCACAGTAATCTCTACTTAACTGTGATTGGTGGAATAAGAGGAAACGTCATCAAATTACAGCCAAAAGGAAAACAAAGCAATCAATTAGCACAACACCCCAACTTATGCAAGTTTTGCTGTTGGATATTTATTCTCCTTTTCATTGTTCAGGTTGCGATAATACTGAAAATGCGATGGGCGGTGTATTTATTTTACGTCATATCTCCCAGAATTTAAATAGTGAAACGAGAATAAATATCCAACAGCAAAGCATAAGTTGGGGTGTTGTGCTGACTGATTGCTCTATTCTCCTATTGGCTGTATGTTGATGACGTTACATCTTGCTCCACCAATCACAGTTAAGTAAGGGATTACTGGACGAATGCAAACTGTACGACAAAAATATGAAGTTCTTGGGGTAGCTGCATGTGGGAGGGGGCCCTGGGGGGCGCTGCCCTGGCAGAGGATCCTGCCGCCCCCTGAAAGACACCCACTGCCACTAGGGAGGGCTTCACTGCTCCCAGGACCCCTGCCAACGCCTGTGGCTCAATAGGTCCTCCTAGGGGAGGCGGCGCCCCAAAAAAAAATGGATATTGGTGTCGAATACAGATTCTTTTCAGTAATCTCTTATTAATTGTGATTGGTGAATAACGTTGTCAATTACAGCCATTAGAAAATATTGAAAGTCAGCATAATACCTCATTTGCGCTTTGCTGTTGGATATTTATTCTTTTCATTGTTCAGGTTAAGTAATACTGGAAATGCTATGGGTGTGTATTTTATTTAACATCATATATTTCCCAGAGTTTTCTAAAAATAGTGAAACGAGACAATAAATATCCAACAGCAAAGCATGTTGGGGTGTTGTGTTGACTGGATTGCTCTGTTCTCCTATTGGCTGTAATTTTATGACGTCACATCTTACTCCACCAATCACGTTTAAGTAAGAGATTACTGGACGAATGCAAAATGTACGACAAAAATATGAAGTTCTTGGGGTAAAGCTGCATATGGAAGGGCCCCTGGGGGCGCCGTCGCCCCTGGCAGAGATCCTGCCGCCCCTGGAAAGACACCCACTGCCACTAAGAGGGCGCCACTGCTCCCAGGGACCCTGCCAACGCCTGTGGCTCACAATAGGTCCTCCTAGGGGAGGCGGCGCCCCCAAAAAATGGATACTGGTGTCGAATATTGCATTTTTCAGTAATCTCTGAGCTATTGTGATTGGTGAATAAGAGGTAACGCTGGTTGGCCTGAAGTAGCCAATAGAAAATATAAATAGTCAGTATTGAACAACTTGGCGCTTTGCTGTTGGATATTTATTCTCCTTTTCATTGTTCAGGCTTCGGGCGTATAATACTGAAAATGCTATGGGCAGTGTGTATTTTATTTAACATCATATCTCCCAGAGTTTAAAATAGTGAAACGAGAATAAATATCCAACAGCAAAGCATAAGTTGGGGTGTTGTGCTGACTGATTGCTCTGTTCTCCTATTGGCTGTAATTTTATGACGCCACATCTTACTCCACCAATCACGTTTAAGTAAGGGATTACTGGACGAATGCAAAATGTACGACAAAAATATGAAGTTCTTGGGGTAAAGCTGCATGTGGAAGGGCCCCTGGGGGCGCCGTCGCCCCTGGCAGAGACCCTGCCGCCCCTGGAAAGACACCCACTGCCACTAGGAGGGCGCCACTGCTCCCAGGGACCCTGCCAAGGCCTGTGGCTCACAATAGGTCCTCCTAGGGGAGGCGGCGCCCCCAAAAAATGGATAATGGTGTCGTACATATTGCATTCATTCAGTAAACTCTTACTTAACTGTGATTGGTGGAATAAGAGGTAACGTCATCAAATTACAGCCAATAGGAAAACAGAGCAACCAGTCAGCACAACACCCCAACTTATTATTTGCTGTTGGATATTTATTCTCCATTTCATTGTTCAAGTTGCGATAATACTGAAAATGCTATGTGTGTATTTTATTTAACATCATATCTCCCAGATTTTAAAATAGTGAAACGAGAATAAATATCCAACAGCAAAGCATAAGTTGGGGTGTTGTGCTGACTGATTGCTCTGTTCTCCTATTGGCTGTAATTTTATGACGTCACATCTTACTCCACCAATCACGTTTAAGTAAGGGATTACTGGACGAATGCAAAATGTACGACAAAAATATGAAGTTCTTAGGGTAAAGCTGCATGTGGAAGGGCCCCTGGGGGCGCCGTCGCCCCTGGCAGAGACCCTGCCGCCCCTGGAAAGACACCCACTGCCACTAGGGGGGCGCCACTGCTCCCAGGGACCCTGCCAAGGCCTGTGGCTCACAATAGGTCCTCCTAGGGGAGGCGGCGCCCCAAAACAATGGATAGTGGTGTCATAGACATTGCATTCTTCCAGTAATCTCTTACTTAACTGTGATTGGTGGAACAAGAGGTAACGTCATCAAATTACAGCCAAGAGGAAAACAGAGTAATCAATTAGCACAACACCCCAACTTATGTTTTGCTGCTGGATATTTGTTCTCCGCCCATTGTCTGCTGCGATAATACTCTGAAAATGCTATGGGCAGTGTATTTTATTTAACATCATTCCCAGAGTTTAAAATAGTGAAACGAGAATAACATTCAACAGCAAAGCATAAGGTTGGGGTGTTGTGCTGACTGACGCTCGCCTCCTATTATACTATGACGTCACATCTACTCCACCAATCACGCTTAAGGGCGGGGATTACTGGACTTAACGCAAAATGCACGACAAAAATACAGTTCTGCAAGCTGCATGGAGGGCCCCTGGGGGCGCTGTTGCCCCCTGGCAGAGACCCTGTCACTTCCCTGGAAAGACACCTCCATCACTAGAGGGCGCCACTGCTCCCAGGACCTTCGCGCTACGTCCCGGCTCACAATAGGTCCTCCTAGGGGAGGCGGCGCCCCAAAAAAATGGATACTGGTGTCGTAAATATTGCATTCTTTCAGTAATCTCTTACTTAACTGTGATTGGTGGAATAAGATGTAACGTCATCAAATTACAGCCAATAGGAAAACAGAGCAACCAGTCAGCACAACACCCCAACTTATGCTTTGCTGTTGGATATTTATTCTCCTTTTCATTGTTCAGGTTGCGATAATACTGAAAATGCTATGGGCAGAGTGTATTTTATTTAACATCATATCTCCCAGAGTTTAAAATAGTGAAACGAGAATAAATATCCAACAGCAAAGCATAAGTTGGGGTGTTGTGCTGACTGATTGCTCTGTTCTCCTATTGGCTGTAATTTTATGACGTCACATCTTACTCCACCAATCACGTTTAAGTAAGGGATTACTGGACGAATGCAAAATGTACGACAAAAATATGAAATTCTTGGGGTAAAGCTGCATGTGGAAGGGCCCCTGGGGGCGCCGTCGCCCCTGGCAGAGATCCTGCCGCCCCTGGAAAGACACCCACTGCCACTAGGAGGGCGCCACTGCTCCCAGGGACCCTGCCAACGCCTGTGGCTCACAATAGGTCCTCCTAGGGGAGGCGGCGCCCCAACAAAATGGATACTGGTGTCGTAAATATTGCATTCTTTCAGTAATCTCTTACTTAACTGTGATTGGTGGAATAAGAGGTAACGTCATCAAATTACAGCCAATAGGAAAACAGAGCAACCAGTCACCACAACACCCCAACTTATGCTTTGCTGTTGGATATTTATTCTCCTTTTCATTGTTCAGGTTGCGATAATACTGAAAATGCTATGGGCATTGTGTATTTTATTTAACATCATATCTCCCAGAGTTTAAAATAGTGAAACGAGAATAAATATCCAACAGCAAAGTTAAGGGTTGGGGGTGTTGTGCTGACTGGATTGCTCTGTTTCCTATTGGCTGTAATCATGACGTCACATCTTACCCACCAATCACGCTTAAGGCGATTACTGACTAATGCAAAATGTACGCATGTTACGAAGTTCTTGGGGTAAAGCTGCATGTGGAAGGGCGCTTCCCTGGGGCGCTGCCTGCAGACCTGCCGCCCCCTGGAAAGACACCCACTGCCGAGCCACAGGGAGGCGCCACTGCCCCAGGACCCTGCCAAATGGCCTGGGCAATAGGTCCTCCTAGGAGGCGGCACCCAAAAAATGGATAGTCGGTGTCGCATATTGCATTCTTTCAGTAATCTCTGATTTAACTGTGATTCAGTTGAAAACACTAATCTTGCGCCGCTGTTGGATATTTATTCTCCTTTTCATTGTTCAGGTTGCGATAATACTGAAAATGCTATGGGCAGTGTGTATTTTATATAACATCATATCTCCCAGAGTTTAAAATAGTGAAACGAGAATAAATATCCAACAGCAAAGCATAAGTTGGGGTGTTGTGCTGACTGATTGCTCTGTTCTCCTATTGGCTGTAATTTTATGACGTCACATCATACTCCACCAATCACGTTTAAGTAAGGGATTACTGGACGAATGCAAAATGTACGACAAAAATATGAAGTTCTTGGGGTAAAGCTGCATGTGGAAGGGCCCCTGGGGGCGCCGTCGCCCCTGGCAGAGACCCTGCCGCCCCTGGAAAGACACCCACTGCCACTAGGAGGGCGCCACTGCTCCCAGGGACCCTGCCAAGGCCTGTGGCTCACAATAGGTCCTCCTAGGGGAGGCGGCGCCCCCAAAAAATGGATAATGGTGTCGTACATATTGCATTCTTTCAGTAATCTCTTACTTAACTGTGATTAGTGGAATAAGAGGTAACGTCATCAAATTAAAGCCAATAGAAAAACAGAGCAACCAGTCAGCACAACACCCCAACTTATGCTTTGCTGTTGGATATTTATTCTCCATTTCATTGTTCAAGTTGCGATAATACTGAAAATGCTATGGGCAGTGTGTATTTTATTTAGCATCATATCTCCCAGAGTTTAAAATAGTGAAACGAGAATAAATATCCAACAGCAAAGCATAAGTTGGGGTGTTGTGCTGACTGATTGCTCTGTTCTCCAATTGGCTGTAATTTTATGACGTCACATCTTACTCCACCAATCAATGCTTAAGTAAGGGATTACTGGACGAATGCAAACGTAATGCACAAAAATACAGTTCTTGGGGCAAGCTGCGCGGAAGGGCCCCCAAAGGTCGCCCTGGCAGAGACCCGCCCTGGAAAGACAACCCACTGCCACCAGAGGGCGCTTAACGTTCCCAGACCCTGCCATGCCCGTGGCCCAATAGGTCCTCCTAGGGAGGCGGCGCCCCAAAATGGATATCGGTAATGTATATATTGTATTTTCAGTAATCTCTTTATTTAATTACATTAGTGGAAGAGGTAACGTCATCAATTAAAGTTGAAAACAGTCAGCTGGTCAATCTCAACTTATACTTTGCTGTTGGATATTTATTCTCCTTTTCATTGTTCAGGTTGCGATAATACTGAAAATGCTATGGGCAGTGTGTATTTTATTTAACATCATATCTCCCAGAGTTTAAAATAGTGAAACGAGAATAATTATCCAACAGCAAAGCATAAGTTGGGGTGTTGTGCTGACTGATTGCTCTGTTCTCCTATTGGCTGTAATTTTATAACGTCACATCTTACTCCACCAATCACGTTTAAGTAAGGGATTACTGGACGAATGCAAAATGTACGACAAAAATATGAAGTTCTTGGGGTAAAGCTGCATGTGGAAGGGCCCCTGGGGGCGCCGTCGCCCCTGGCAGAGACCCTGCCGCCCCTGGAAAGACACCCACTGCCACTAGGAGGGCGCCACTGTTCCCAGGGACCCTGCCAAGGCCTGTGGCTCACAATAGGTCCCCCTAGGGGAGGCGGCGCCCCCAAAAAATGGATAATGGTGTCGTACATATTGCATTCTTTCAGTAATCTCTTACTTAACTGTGATTAGTGGAATAAGAGGTAACGTCATCAAATTAAAGCCAATAGGAAAACAGAGCAACCAGTCAGCACAACACCCCAACTTATGCTTTGCTGTTGGATATTTATTCTCCATTTCATTGTTCAAGTTGCGATAATACTGAAAATGCTATGGTCAGTGTGTATTTTATTTAACATCATATCTCCAAGAGTTTAAAATAGTGAAACGAGAATAAATATCCAACAGCAAAGCATAAGTTGGGGTGTTGTGCTGACTGATTGCTCTGTTCTCCTATTGGCTGTAATTTTATGACGTCACATCTTACTCCACCAATCACGTTTAAGTAAGGGATTACTGGACGAATGCAAAATGTACGACAAAAATATGAAGTTCTTGGGGTAAAGCTGCAAGTGGAAGGGCCCCTGGGGGCGCCGTCGCCCCTGGCAGAGACCCTGCCGCCCCTGGAAAGACACCCACTGCCACTAGGAGGGCGCCACTGCTCCCAGGGACCCTGCCAAGGCCTGTGGCTCACAATAGGTCCTCCTAGGGGAGGCGGCGCCCCCAAAAAATGGATAATGGTGTCGTACATATTGCATTCTTTCAGTAATCTCTTACTTAACTGTGGTGGTGCGGAATAAGAATGCGTCATCAGAGTGCAGCCAATAAAACAGGCAGCAGTCGGCTGCTTTAGCTTGCCTTTGCTGGATATTTATTCTCCATTTCATTGTTCAAGTTGTGATAATACTGAAAATGCTATGGGCAGTGTGTATTTTATTTAACATCATATCTCCCAGATTTTAAAATAGTGAAACGAGAATAAATATCCAACAGCAAAGCATAAGTTGGGGTGTTGTGCTGACTGATTGCTCTGTGCTCCTATTGGCTGTAATTTTATGACGTCACATCTTACTCCACCAATCACGTTTAAGTAAGGGATTACTGGACGAATGCAAAATGTACGACAAAAATATGAAGTTCTTGGGGTAAAGCTGCATGTGGAAGGGCCCCTGGGGGCGCCGTCGCCCCTGGCAGAGACCCTGCCGCCCCTGGAAAGACACCCACTGCCACTAGGAGGGCGCCACTGCTCCCAGGGACCCTGCCAAGGCCTGTGGCTCACAATAGGTCCTCCTAGGGGAGGCGGCGCCCCCCAAAAATGGATAATGGTGTCGTACATATTGCATTCTTTCAGTAATCTCTTTCTTAACTGTGATTAGTGGAATAAGAGGTAACGTCATCAAATTAAAGCCAATAGGAAAACAGAGCAACCAGTCAGCACAACACCCCAACTTATGCTTTGCTGTTGGATATTTATTCTCCATTTCATTGTTCAAGTTGCGAAAATACTGAAAATGCTATGGGCAGTGTGTATTTTATTTAACATCATATCTCCCAGAGTTTAAAATAGTGAAACGAGAATAAATATCCAACAGCAAAGCATAAGTTGGGGTGTTGTACTGACTGATTGCTCTGTTCTCCTATTGGCTGTAATTTTATGACGTCACATCTTACCACCAATCACGTTTAAGTAAGGGATTACTGGACGAATGCAAAATGTACGACAAAAATATGAAGTTCTTGGGGTAAAGCTGCATGTGGAAGGGCCCCTGGGGGCGCCGTCGCCCCTGGCAGAGACCCTGCCGCCCCTGGAAAGACACCCACTGCCACTAGGAGGGCGCCACTGCTCCCAGGGACCCTGCCAAGGCCTGTGGATCACAATAGGTCCTCCTAGGGGAGGCGGCGCCCCCAAAAAATGGATAATGGTGTCGTACATATTGCATTCTTTCAGTAATCTCTTACTTAACTGTGATTAGTGGAATAAGAGGTAACGTCATCAAATTAAAGCCAATAGGAAAACAGAGCAACCAGTCAGCACAACACCCCAACTTATGCTTTGCTGTTGGATATTTATTCTCCATTTCATTGTTCAAGTTGCGATAATACTGAAAATGCTATGGGCAGTGTGTATTTTATTTAACATCATATCTCCCAGAGTTTAAAATAGTGAAACGAGAATAAATATCCAACAGTAAAGCATAAGTTGGGGTGTTGTGCTGACTGATTGCTCTGTTCTCCTATTGGCTGTAATTTTATGACGTCACATCTTACTCCACCAATCACGTTTAAGTAAGGGATTACTGAACGAATGCAAAATGTACGACAAAAATATGAAGTTCTTGGGGTAAAGCTGCATGTGGAAGGGCCCCTGGGGGCGCCGTCGCCCCTGGCAGAGACCCTGCCGCCCCTGGAAAGACACCCACTGCCACTAGGAGGGCGCCACTGCTCCCAGGGACCCTGCCAAGGCCTGTGGCTCACAATAGGTCCTCCTAGGGGAGGCGGCGCCCCCCAAAAATGGATAATGGTGTCGTACATATTGCATTCTTTCAGTAATCTCTTACTTAACTGTGATTAGTGGAATAAGAGGTAACGTCATCAAATTAAAGCCAATAGGAAAACAGAGCAACCAGTCAGCACAACACCCCAACTTATGCTTTGCTGTTGGATATTTATTCTCCATTTCATTGTTCAAGTTGCGATAATACTGAAAATGCTATGGGCAGTGTGTATTTTATTTAACATCATATCTCCCAGAGTTTAAAATAGTGAAACGAGAATAAATATTCAACAGCAAAGCATAAGTTGGGGTGTTGTGCTGACTGATTGCTCTGTTCTCCTATTGGCTGTAATTTTATGACGTCACATCTTACTCCACCAATCACGTTTAAGTAAGGGATTACTGGGCCGAATGCAAAATGCGACAAAAAATATGAGAGAGTTCTTGGGGGTAAGCTGCATGTGGAAGGGCCTAGAGTGTTGCCGTGGCCCTGGCAGAGACCCTACTTGCGCCCCTGGAAAAGACAGGGACCCTGCCAAGGCCTGAGCTCACAATAGGTCCTCCTAGAGGCGGCGCCCCAAAAAAATGGATACTGGTGTCGTAAATATTACATTCTTTCAGTAATCTCTTACTTAACTGTGATTGGTGGAATAAGAGGTAACGTCATCAAATTACAGCCAATAGGAAAACAGAGCAACCAGTCAGCACAACACCCCAGCTTATGCTTTGCTGTTGGATATTTATTCTCCTTTTCATTGTTCAGGTTGCGATAATACTGAAAATGCTATGGGCAGTGTGTATTTTATTTAACATCATATCTCCCAGAGTTTAAAATAGTGAAACGAGAATAAATATCCAACAGCAAAGCATAAGTTGGGGTGTTGTGCTGACTGATTGCTCTGTTCTCCTATTGGCTGTAATTTTATGACGTCACATCTTACTCCACCAATCACGCTTAAGTAAGGGATTACTGGACGAATGCAAAATGTACGACAAAAATATGAAGTTCTTGGGGTAAAGCTGCATGTGGAAGGGCCCCTGGGGGCGCCGTCGCCCCTGGCAGAGACCCTGCCGCCCCTGGAAAGACACCCACTGCCACTAGGAGGGCGCCACTGCTCCCAGGGACCCTGCCAAGGCCTGTGGCTCACAATAGGTCCTCCTAGGGGAGGCGGCGCCCCCAAAAAATGGATAATGGTGTCGTACATATTGCAATCTTTCAGTAATCTCTTACTTAACTGTGATTAGTGGAATAAGAGGTAACGTCATCAAATTAAAGCCAATGGGAAAACAGAGCAACCAGTCAGCACAACACCCCAACTTATGCTTTGCTGTTGGATATTTATTCTGCATTTTGTTGTTAAGTTGCGATAATACTGAAAATCTATGGGCGGTGTGTATTTTTATTTAACATCATAGAGAGTTTAAAATAGTGAAAGCTTGAGAATAAATATCCAACAGCAAAGCATAAGTTGGGGTGTTGTGCTTGACTGATTGCTCTGTTCTCCCTGTGAAAACAGCCAATTTTTATGACGTCCATCTTACTCCACCAATCACGTTTAGTAGGGATAACTGGGCCGAATGCAAAATGTCACGACAAAAAATATGAGGATTCTTGGGGTAAAGCTGCATGTGGAAGGGGCCCTGGTGCCCGTCGCCCCCTGGCAGAGACCCTGCAGCCCTGGAAGAACACCACTGCCCACTAGGAGGAAGCCACTGCTCCCAGGGACCCTGCCAAGGCCTGTGGCTCACAATAGGTCCTTCTAGGGGAGGCGGTGCCCCAAAACAATGGATAGTGGTGTCGTACATATTGCATTCTTCCAGTAATCTCTTACTTTACTGTGATTAGTGGAATAAGAGGTAACGTCATCAAATTACAGGCAATAGGAAAACAGAGCTATCAATTAGCACAACACCCCAATTTATGTTTTGCTGTTGTATATTTATTCTCCTTTTCATTGTTCAGGTTGCGATAATAGAGAAAATGCATATGAGCGGTGTATTTATTTAACGTCATATCTCTCAGAATTTAAATAGTGAAGC
>NW_024714957.1:0-2934 GCF_018991925.1 Homarus americanus
AGGTGGTTGGTGGCCTGCAGGGGAAGTTGATCCTGGGTGCAGCAGGTGGTGGTGGTGGACTATGGGGGAGGTGATCCTGTAGGTGCAGCAGCAGGTGGTGGTGGTGAACTATATGGGAGGTGATCCTGTAGGAGCAGCAGCAGCAGCAGCAGGTGGTGGTGGTGCACTGTGGGGGGAGTTGATCCTGTAGGTGCAGCAACAGCAGCAGCAACAGCAGCAGCGGCAGCAGCAACAGCAGCAGGTGGTGATAGTGGACTGTGGGAGAATTGATCCTGTAGGTGCAACAGCAGCAGCAGGTGGTTGTGGTGGCGGCCTGTGGGGGAGTTGATCCTGTAGTAGGAGCAGCAAGTGGTGGTGGTGGCCTGTGCGGGAATTGATCCTGTAGCTGCAGCATCAGCAGCAGGTGGTTGTGGTGGCCTGTGGGGGAGTTGATCCTGCAGTTGCAGCAGCAGCAGCAGGTGGTGGTAGTGGGCTGTGGGGGAGTTAATTCTGTAGGTGCAGCAGGTGGTGGCAGTGGACTATTGGGGAGGTGATCCTGTAGGTGCAGCAGGAGCAGGTGATGGTGGTGGACTGTGGGGGAGTTGATCCTGTAGGAGCAGCAGCAGCAGCAGGTGGTGATGGCCTGTAGGGGAATTGATCCTGTAGGTGCAGCAGCAGCAACAGCAGGTGGTGGTGGTGGCCTGTGAGGGAGGTGATCCTGTAGGTGCAGTGGCAGCAGCAGCAGGTGGTGGTGGTGGACTGTGGGGAAGGGGATCCTGTAGGAGCAGCGGCAGGTGGTGGTGGACTGTGGCGGAGTTGATCCTGTAGGTGCAGCAGCAGGTGGTGGTGGTGGACTGAGGAGGTTGATTCTGTGAGTGCAGCCTTGGGAGGTGGTGTGGTGTGGACTGTGGGGAGTTGATTCTGGGTGCAGCAGCAGCAGGTGTTGGTGGACTGGGGAGGTGTTCTGTGGGTGCAGCAGCAGTTGGTGGTGTGGACTATGGGGGGGATTCTGTGGGGCTGCAGCAGCAGCAGGTGGTGGTGGTAGTGGACTGGGGGGAGTCCTGTGGGTGGGCCGCTGTAAGCAGGTGGTGGTGTGTGTGTGGGGAGATGATCCTGTGGGTGCAGCAGCAGTGGTGGTGGCCTGTGGAATTGATCCTGTAGCTGCATCAGCAGCAGGTGGTTGTGGTGACCTGTGGGGGAGTTCATCCTGCAGTTGCAGCCGCAGCAGCGGGTGGTGGGAGTGGGCTATGGGGGAGTTAATTCTGTAGGTGCAGCAGGTGGTGGCAGTGGACTATGGGGGAGGTGATCCTGTAGGTGCAGCAGCAGGTGGTGGTGGTGAACTATATGGGAAGTGATCCTGTAGGTGCAGCAGCAGCAGGTGGTGGTGGTGCACTGTGGGGGAGTTGATACTGTATGTGCAGCAGAAGTGGTGAGTGTGTGAGCAGCCTGTGGGGAGTGGAGTCCTGTAGCTGCAGCATCAGCACCAAGTGGTGGTGAGGTGGCCTGTGGGGAGAGTGATCCTGCCAGGTGCAGCAGCAGCAGGTGGTGGTGGTGTGGACTATGGGGAGGTGATCCTGTAGGTTGCAGCAGAGTGGTGGTGGTGGCCTGTGGGAGTTGGTCCTGTGGTGCAGCAGCAGCAGGTGGTGGTGAGGTGGACTATGGGAGGTGATCCTGTAGGTGCAGCAGCAGCAGGTGGTGTGAGTACGCTGTGGGGAGTTGGTCCTGTGTAGGTGCAGCAGCAGGTGTGGTGGACTGTTGGGGTGATCCTGTGGTGCAGCATGGTGTGGTGGTTGTGTGTAACTATGGAAGGTGATCACTGAGGTGCAGCAGCAGCAGGTGGTGGTGTGGTGGCCTGTGGAAATGATCCTGTGGGTGCAGCAGCAGGTGGTGGTGGGAACTATATATGGGATAGGTGCAGCAGCAGCAGCAGCAGGTAGTGGTGGTGGACTATGGGGAGGAGGTGATCTGTGGGTGAAACGTAAAAGCAGCAACAGAACAGCAGGTGGTGGTGTAGTGGACTGTGGGGAGTTGATCCTGTGGGTGCAGCATGGCACGTGGTGATTGGCTGTGGGGGGTTGATCCTGTGGGGAGCAGCAGCAGGTGGGGTGGTGGACTGTGGCGGAGTTGATCCTGTAGGCTGGCAGCAGCAGGTGGTGGTGGTGGACTGTGGAGGACCGGTTGTTCTGTAGGTGCAGGAGCAGGAGGTGGTGGACTGTGGAGTTGATTCTGTAGGTGCAGCAGCAGCAGGTGGTGGTGGTGGTGGACTATGGGGAGTGATCCTGTAGGTGCAGCAGCAGCAATGGGAAGTGGTGGTGGTAGTGGGCTGTGGGGGAGTTAATCCTCTAGGTGCAGCAGGTGGTGGCGGTGGACTATGGGGGAGGTGATCCTGCAGGTGCAGCAGGAGCAGGTGATGGTGGTGGACTGTGGGGGAGTTGATCCTGTAGGTGCAGCAGCAGCAGGAGGTGGTGGTGGTGGCGGCCTGTAGGGGAATTGATCCTTTAGTTGCAGCAGCAGCAACAGCAGGTGGTGGCCT
Source organism: Homarus americanus (assembly GCF_018991925.1). Lineage (NCBI taxonomy): Eukaryota > Metazoa > Arthropoda > Malacostraca > Decapoda > Nephropidae > Homarus > Homarus americanus. The sequence continues at coordinate 2,513 of NW_024714957.1, forward strand.
GTGAGGTAGGTGATCCTGTAGGTGCAGTGGCAGCAGTAGGAACAGAGGCAGGTGGTGGTGGACTGTGGGATAGTTGATCTTGTAGATGCAGCAGCAGCAGGTGATGGTAGTGGACTGTGGGGGAGTTGATCCTGTAGGTGCAGCAGCAGGAGCAGGTGGTGGTAGTGGACTTTGGGGGAGTTGATCCTGTAGGTGCAGCAGCAACAACAGCAGCAGCAGCTGCAGCAGCAGCAGCAGCAGCAGCAGCAGCAGCAGCAGCAGCAGCAGCAGCAGCAGGTGGTGGTGGCGGCGGCCTGTGGGGGAGTTGATCCTGTAGGTGCAGAAGCAGGTGGTGGTGGTGGCCTGTGGGGGGAGTTGATCCTGTAGGTGCAGCAGCAAGTGGTGGTGGTTGACTGTGGGGGAATTGATCCTGTAGCTGCAGC
>NW_024714958.1:0-12195 GCF_018991925.1 Homarus americanus
ATATAGTACTGAGGACGTCAGCAAAGGCGTTTGACAAAGCCATACCAGGACTGCAGTATAAGATCATAAATAACTGGGGCTACCCGAAAATTTGATCACTTGCTGTGCAACTTCTGTGGTTACGGACCCAGAGCCAAAATCAAGATGCAAGAACATTTTTGGAGAAGAATTTCACTATCGAGCGGCGCTCAGGGCTCTGTCTCTCACCAACCCTTACACACTGGCACGGAAGGACTCCAGCACCCCAATGTTACAGAAAGTGAGTATTGGCCAGTGGAAAAAGCCGACGATGTAACACAAGATAGTCATTTGCCCAGGAAGGTCCACAGCAAGGGGATAGTATGACTCACTGCTCGGGCAATAGAGGAGATTCGAGTATGAAAAATAAATGGAAAATAAAAAACAAAACAAACGAAATTTGAGGTCATACCCATAGCCAAATCTGCCGGCCCCATTGAGTGATTCATTGACGAAGAGATTATACTCTAAACAAGGCAGGTTGCCTTCGGCCTCATCATTTCTCGACGGGCATCATTCTTCACGTGAAGGACATGACTGAATAAAGCCAAGTTGCAGCCATTCAAAACGTTTTAAATTGATGCTGAAGACAAGTTCAAATTTGCACAAGGTGCTGGTGAGGCCTGTGTTGAGTACCCATCTATACCACCTGGGTCACACCTCGGGAAGACTAGACTACAACAACTACAGAGCTTCCAAAACAAGTGTTTGAGGTCAGCCAGTGGCCGAAGGCCAGCCCTCTACCAGGAGACAGTGGAAACCATCCACCCAAGAAATAAAAACAGGGCCTTCAACTTCAGGTTCCACGCTTAGGAAGAAGGTTTGGGACAAGCTCCTGGACGACCCTCACAGCCCAGACCACCCACGCAGGGAAGACATTAACGGAGGGTATTCAAATGCCCGGTGGCCCCGGAGTCTGCCCACACTACAACAACCCAACCCAAGTGATCCATCTATGTCCGCCACAGAGTGATCCAATCTTAGATTAAAACTTAGGATGGAGAGTAAATCATTACTTAACAAGTCACAATCAAGAGTCCAATAACGTAATATACAGTATAAGATGTTAATAAATCCTATAATTGTAAAATCAATCTAGTCATTGCTCATTAAAATAACCATTGTGCAAACCTCATTCTAAATCCCAGGTTATTTAGTTAGCCAACAAACTCTGTAATATATGTAAAACAAGGTGTTGTCCCCTCTGTTTAACCTTATTAAACTTCTTCTTTTCCAACCTTTCCCCACGACTATATGTTGTGACTTCTCCATCCCTCATGTCTGGATGCTTTGTATAGATGCAATTGCGTGTTGGTGTTTAATTGACGGAATCTTCTGAGATTTGTGAGTTGTGATTTTGCCATAGCTATTCTTTCATTGATGTGGGGGATTATTCCGTTTTTGGTTATCTTGAGTTCTAATATTTTTCCGTTCGCAGCTTATGGTATTTGTTGGTTGTTGACAATAATAGGGTAGGGGTTTGTTTTTGCGATGTTAATTATTTTGAGTTTTTGGACATTGGTTTTTATCTTCCATTTTCGTTCATAGTTGTTTATTATCTCTATTTCTCTGCTTGTTCTAATGGCCATCATTTGTTTGGATTTTCCTGGGTACCTGACTATCTGTGTGACATCATCTGCGTATGCTATATATTCTGATTGCCGTGGTTGCGGCATGTCTGCCGTGTATACAGTGTATAATGTCGGCGATATATTACTGCCTTGGGGAACTCCACTATGAAGGTTGAAAGTTTGTCCTAGATGGTTGTCGATGATTAATTTGGCCTTTCTGTTGTCTAAGAAATTGCATAGTAGCGTTGTGATATTGGTAGGCATGTCCAATTTGATTATTTTCAACTTCAGTCCTTCATGCCAGACTTTATCAAATGCTTTTGACACATCTCTTAGAATTATATTGCATTGGTCTCTGTTGCTTGCAGCATTTGCAATTGATTCGTATATTAGTGCTATTGCTGTGTTGGTTCCTCGATTTTTCCGAAAGCCGTGCTGTCTCGGGTTATATTTGTTTTCTTGGTCTAGAAAATTTCTGAGTCTGTGGTTGACTATTTTTTCCAATATTTTACTGGGTGTTTCCAGTAGTGAGATAGGTCTGTAGTTCTCTGCTTGGGTATGGTTCTTTCCTGCTTTCGGGATGAGTCTGATTTTGGCTATTTTAAATTTCGTAGGGAAGAAGCCAGTTGCAAGTGTGGCATTGTATATATTTTTAAGCTGTTCGATCATAGACTGAGGAATGTTTTGTAGAACGAATTTATTAATTTGGCTTATGCCAGGTGCTTTGTTCTTGAAGCTTGCTATTGTTTTTTCAATATCATTTTGAGTTAATGGAGCAATTACTGGGTTATTGATGTTTAATGAATTGATGTTGATTTTCCTGGTAGGTTTCCATTTCTCTGTGTTCTGGCTCAAATATGTTCTAGTTGCCAGTTCTGTTTCTTGGCAGAAGCTTCTATTGTCTTCGTCGTTGATTCTGAATATGTCTTTCCAATATTCTCTAAATATTGGTTCTTTCTCGTGTGGTTCTGTTGCCTTTCTACCGTTTTTGTCCTTTATGTAGCTAGTTTCTTCCGAATTAGTTCCCATTAGGTTTTTTATTTTTTTTCAGAATGCTTTTGGATTTCTGTAATCTGCTTGTGTATCATGGATCAGCTTGTTCCATGTTTCATTGTGTTTGTTCTTGCTTATGTCTTTCAGTTCTTCTTTTACATTCCTGTATAAGATTCTGTTGTCATTGCTCCAGCCTACACAGCTCTAAATACTCATGGGGAGTGTCCTCGGGCAAGTCGCCACAGTTGCAGCCACCTCAGTGGAGGACACCATGCCGGCCTACACACGAGTGACAGCCGAGGTACACTCTACACCGAAAAAGGCATTCAGGGAACCAAAGATACCGTCAGCTCCCAAAAAGAAATTGGACGTTTTAGCTTCCCTGAACCGAATCACGGCCCAGAAGGCAAAAACCACTACAGAACAAGAAGATATGAACCTGATCAAGTCGGAATCAGACCTGAACATATCCATCGAAGACCACCAGAAGTCCCCGATGAAACAGTGGTGGAAAACACCAGCTACCTGAACATCCTTTCATGGAATGCTCAGGGCATCAAAAACAGGAAACACCTCCTGCAAGAAGAAGCAGCCAAGGACAAGCTTGACATTATACTGCTACAAGAAACACTCCTACAAGAACACCACTGTTTCAAATTCAGTGGCTACAAGACATACAGGAGGCATTTCACGCATGCGACGACAAGAGGATGTATGATCTTAGTCAAGTCAAGCATACCCTCCTCCGAGGTCATGCAGCATTTGTCATGTGGGGCAAACATTGAGACACAGGCCGTCATAGTAATCCCTCCAAGAACGGGAAATAACTGTCCATAACATCTACAAGAACCCAAGGGGCTCACTGGAGGTGACTCAATTATTCGCTTCGGCCGCTGATCACGCCACACTCATAGGAGGGGATTTGAATGCCCATCATCCCTTCCTAAGCTCGGTAAGCCCCACAAATGAAGACGGCCTACACCTATACACCACCATTGAAGACACACCCGACATTGCCCTTCTAAACACCGGAGAGTCCACCCACATTAGCTGAGGAAGGCTAGATTTAACCTTTGTCTCCAGTGCACTGCAGCCTTCGGCCTCCTGGCAGCTACACCCCACGCTGACCATCGATCACTTTGCCACCCTAACAACACTGAAGGTGAACAAACTTTCCACTCCACCCCCGCCGAGATGGATATACAATATGAAGGTGCCAAGTGTTCCCTGAAGAAAGCAGTGATGGGTAGGGAAACACCGGGTAACACTGAAGTCCATTTATTAACAGATAGGAGAAATACAAGTGATGACTAGCGTGTGCCATACACGAGGCACGGAGTCAGACTGAGACTGCCTTGCCATATGGCAGCCTCGGGGCAATGTTGCCACATAACACGTGCAGTGTTGCCACGTAATTATATACATAGATGCTACTCGGCACAGTAGCTTATATACAAGGTTGCTACTTGGCACAGTAGCTTAGATACATAACCTACATTTCCCTCCCCCCCTCACGCTCATAGTCTTTGTCTTGAGCGGACTTCTTAGTCCTAAGTCGCTCCGAGCGTCGAGGTGCACTGTGGGGCGGATCCTCGTGAGGTGTAGGGGACTCGTCCTCGGTCAGGGGGCCAGCAACAGGGGGTGGGACTGGCCGGAGGAAGCGGCGGTTCCTCCACCAGACACGGCCGCTCGGCATCCTGACCTTGTAGTTCCGCGACCGGCCGACGCCCATCACTATGCCCACCTTGTCCCAACGTGTCGTCGTCGGGTCCTGGATGTGGACAAGGGCACCAATCTCCAGTGGCTGAAGAGGGCGGGCACGGTCGTCATACCGAGCCTTGGCGTCTTGGGCACGTGAAGCGGGGCGGCGGACGTCGTGTCCGAGCCACAGATTACCACCACAGGCCAGTCAGAGAGTCGGTCAGGGACAACTAGGAAATGTTTCCCAGCTGTGCTGAAGAAATCAGCCGACACGGACTCGAAGGGCCTGGTGGGTTCGTCGTCGCACAAGAGGGGCTCCTGCTGTTGACTGGGCTGCATGATCTGGTACGGCTCACAGGCACGGACCGTATTGACGATATCCGCGTCAATGCCGGGCCAGTACACAGCCTGCCTTGCGCGGCGCTTGGTGGCCTCTGCTCCACGATGGCTGTCGTGTAAGCGGGCCAGAACGCGAGGACGGAGAGCTGCAGGGACGACCACACGGGCACCGTACAGGGCGAGGTCCCCATCTGCGTAGAGGTCCTCACGTATCTTCCAATACGGGCGTAGGGCGTTGTGGAGGTCAAAACGGTCTCGAGGGAACCCAGTCCTCACACTCTCCAAGAGTTGAGTGTAGGAGAGGTCGTCGCGTGCCGCAGTCCGTAGTTCCTCAAGGGCCAGATCGCTGTCGGGTGGCGACTGGAGGCCAAAGAAGCAGAACAATGCTGCTGACGAGAAACCGGCCTCGGGGTGAGAGTATTCGCTTGTAGCGGCCTGACTGGGGCGAGAAGGAATCCGGGACTGCGCCGTCATGAACACTGAAGCCGCCAAAAAAATCTCCTTCAGGCGCAGGAGGCGGGATTCTCGATGGCGTCCAGCGAATAGTGATTAAGAATGGGGACCAAGGCCCGGTCTGTGATGAGGTCGAATGCCAGTCAATCGTAAAATTTGCACTTCGATAAGGCCCATACCACTGCCAGCAGCTCCAGCCTGGCGAGTAGGAGCGAGACTCAGCACGGTGAGGAAGCGAGAGCCACACTGTATGAGCCGCATTTCTCCACCGTGATCTTGGAGAAGGGCGAACCAACCCGTAGCAGGCGCGGGCTCTGTCTGGAGGACGGGGAGTTGGTCGAAAGTAGCGAGGATAGTGGACTTGACAGGGCCTTCACCTTATAGCGGAAAGTGGTCAGAGGGTCCACGTGAAAGTCCTCTGGGGCCTATCAAGGCGGAGAGGCCCGCAGTGGCGGAGTCAGGAGAAATCACATGCCAGCCCAGGCCCATGAAAGACCTGAGATCCGTAAGGTTGGCAGGTATCCGCCGCGCGAATCTTCGGTCCGCAGCAATGCCATCCTTGAGAGTTGGTAGCCGCAGACACTGCAGGTGCGGCCAAGACGAACTTCTCGGCATTCAGAGTGATGCCTTGCGTCCTACACCTGGCGAAGATGCGTCAGTAGTCCTCATCGGACGTATCCACTACCTTCATGCAGTTGGTCGCCTCGAAGTGCCATGTCACCATGGAGACAGAAGGCGTCCCCTGTAGCAGCGAACCATAGGCCACGGCAGTAGCGGAAGCGCCCGCAAGGCGTGATGAAAGTGGTCAGTGGCTGATCCTCCTTCAGTGGACGGACATTAACCACAGAGGCGTCCATTGTCGAGAAGTGCCGTACCTTCGGGTCCACACCGTATAGCTGCAAAAGGTGCGGGTGAAGGGTGGCGGATGGGACACCTGGCTGTTAAGCTTAGACAAGTCGGTAGTAATCCGCACTCCACTGTTAGTCTTAGCCACAGCGACTAGAGGGTGGCACCAGGGGATGGGTCGTCACCACGGGCACGATGACACCCTGGGCCACCATGGAATCCAGTTCCTTGACTGAATCCCAGAAGGCGAGGAATCAACCAGGGGGTGTGTATGGCAACGGCTGTGATATAGCGACCCGCCATAGCCTTCAGTGGCGCGGGTCCAGAATTTCCTCAACACCAGCACATCCGAGTACTCCTTCAGGAAGTAGCCTTGCGGCTGAGGAGACTGCGTGAAGAGGAAGCAGCCGTGACTGGGTGGAAGCAGGGTGGGAGGACGCGGTTCTGGGCAGTTTTGCAAAGTGCTGTTGATTCACACACCCTGCTGGCGGTGCCGAGCAGCTGGGATCTGCTCAGGAGTCCTGGGCACGACGCTCACTCCCTGCTCCACGACAACAAGGGTGTAGCGAGTGCACGTCGATCCATCCGTGACACGACCTGTCGCCAGTAATTCGCCACCCAAACCGTCTGGCATTAGCACTGCAGCGGCGGTCCCAGGCCGCGTTTGTGAGGCCCAGTTTCTGGAGGTGCTTCAGGCCTGGTCAATCAGCGCCTGTCCGTATCACCTCGATGTGCCCAGACACATCACCATGTGACGGCGACGCGGATGGGGAAGGGATAGCCCTGGCGGTGGTCGAACCACCCTTCTGATGTGACTCAGCTGCTGCTTGGCTGCATGGGCCATCTGAAGAGGGCTGCGTGCGAACCACCCCAAGGGAAGAGCTGCTTCGCCTCGGTTTTTGCTTGGGTTACGACAACACTTGTCGTAGTGTCTGATACAGCAGGCCTGACACTTGCAGGCCTCGTGCAGGGCACCTGTCTGTGTTAGACCAGTGGCCCTACGGTCACATCCACGACACAGTGCGGCCGGAGTCTTGGCGTTGTTTGTCCAGCTGCCACAGGAAGCACTAGGTGGGAGGAGGAAGAACGCGGCAGCCTTCACGTTGTTGGCCGCTTTTTTCTCTTGTATCAGGAGGACTTGGTGGCCTCAGATGACCGATATTCAGTCACTACCACCTGGAGTAGCCCAGGAGTCGCTGCACCAACCTTCCGCACACCTGTCAAGATCCCGTTGATCCAGGCCTCCTCACATTCCCCGCTGTGCGCCTGCAGACGCCGATCTCCCACAAACTCTTCAAGCGCATGCCGCGATTCATTCTCCTGCTTGCAGATGATGCGGCGACGCAAAGCTCGTGATCAATCCTTAACGTGTTCTGCAAAAGATCGAGCACATCCGCCACTGAAGAGGTAGAATCGAGGCACCAACGCGGGCTCAAAATCTCTGTCTCTTAGCCGACAAACACATCCGCAGTTGGATGAGCTGTTTGTTTGGAGGCATGTCAAGGTCCACCATCGAGTAATCTGTCCAACGCCGCCTCCACTCACGAAGCTGAAACGCGGACGCCTGGTGAGAGGGGGTGGGGTTGAACAGATGCCTTGGGAGCTGTTGAGTAGCAGTGCCTGGAGGACACTAGTGTGGTGGAGGAGGGAGGTACGCCTGGTGCGCGAGGAGGGTGAGCGCCAGGTCGCCAATAGTGCATCAAAACCCTCCTGAAGTTCCATCTCTCTGGCGCTGGTCCCTGTGACCCATCCACCTCAGAATTGTGGCAATGTCCGTCGCTGTAGGTGAAGGATGAGGGCGGTGGGCTAGAAGCTCCATCTGTGCCCGGTAGAGAGAAGGTGGCGTAGTCGCTCTTCCCATCTTGACGTTGTCCTTCTACCGCCCATCTTAGTTTGCGTGAACAGCGCTATTTAGTATATAAAGTGGCGCTCATCAGCTCGAACCACATATATATGACATAAACAGCGCAGAAATAATGCATAGAGTCCACTGTTCTGTCCAGTGCGCGCGTGTGTGTCTGAGAGAGCATTAGCTTAATGCCGTGGCTAGAGCGTCGCGGGTGAGAACGTTAGTGACTCGATGTCACACGAGAAGGGTACGCCTGCGTGATCCGTGGGTACCACAAAAACAGGCCAATGCTCAACTCTCAGCTCTAGACACACTAATACACTGACACTAACACTGCCACCGTCACTAAAATGCACCGTGATGGAGCAACACTGCACGCGTCGAGAAACACAACGCAACACAACAGAGTCACATGACACACTAACGACGCCATCGCCGCATATGTAACCGCCGCAGATGTAACCGCGGCATTTCACACACACTTGTAAGTCCACAGATCCTACCACTGCACCATGAAGGTTCCAAGTGTTCCCGAAGAAAGCAGTGATGGGTAGAAACACCAGTAACAATGAAGTCCATTTATTAACGGATAGGAGAAATAAAAGTGGTGACTAGCGTGAATGCATGCGACAGCACGAGCAGACTGAGACTGCCTTGCCATATGCAGCCCTCGGGCAATGTTGCCACATAACACATGCAGTGTTGCCGTAATTATATACATAGATGCTACTGGCACAGTAGCATATACAAGGTTGCTACTTGGCACAGTAGCTAAGATACATAACCTACACAATACCCAAAGGCGGACTGGGGAGCTCTATAGGAAACACCTAGGTAGTGGGCGCGCCGTCACAACCGGCTGGTGCAGCACCCGTGGACGGACAACCACTCCATCAACAATTGGTCGAGGGCGTATCTGAAGAGTGGCGAAAAGGCTATTCAAAAACAAAACCTACGCATCAAAGACGGTACCAAGGATTACTGGTACTACAGTCCCAGAATTGAAAAGAACTCAACCACAAGAGTGAATATAGCCAGCAAACTTCAGAAGATAATCCCACGAACACAAACACACATTTCCTGCAAAGATATAGTCAAGGATACCAGGGTGAAGGAAGAAATCAAAAGCGTAAAGCTGGCTCAAGTGGTGTTCCAGGCTGAGCAGGCACACCTCCTCGGCAAAATGTGGGCACAGATCCGAAGGGCATCTGAAGAGCAACACCACCACCACCGCCCATCCCAACCCAAAGAAGCCGAGAGACTTGCAAAACTGATTTCTCCGACCCCAGGCAGCAACAACCTCCACGAGACAGCATGCGAGACATCACGGAGAACACAACAACGTCTCTCGTGGAGCCAGACTCAGATGATCCCGAAGAGGCCTGCAATGGTGAAGATAACACCGACCAGACTCTTCAACCAGCATGGAACTCAAGAGATCGATAAAACAGAAACAGGACAAAGCACCAGGGGCCGACAGGATAATCTACTCCATGCTCTCCCCATGCCCGGGGCCAGGCGAGAGCCTTTGCTGCAAATCTTCAATGCTTCGTGGACAGCACAGAAGACTTCCACAGAATGGAAGAGAGCAGATATACAGCAGCCCATACCGAAGCCCAGGAGCCAGACAAGGCAAGACCCATCTCCCTCCTCAACGCTGCATAGCGAAGATGGAAAAGATAAGCTCTCAACAGACTCAAGTGGAAGGAGTCGGCAGCCCACACTCATTTTGTACGCCAAAAACACCGGCACAAAACAACAACATTGCCGAGATGCTCAGCACGATGGACAATAAACCGGCACGGTGGTCTTCCTCGACTTAGAGAAGGTCTTCGAACGCAAATCCACTGGCCAGCCCATAGCAGCAGCTCGCCGAAAAAAGGCAACAAAGGAAGGTTGCTGGGGTGGATTAGAACTACCTTAAACAGAGAATCAAGGAAATTCCACTTTCGGGGGCAGAAAATCAATACAAGGGTCACAAAACGGAACCCCACAAGAGTGTCACTCAGTCCAAAGCTGTTCAATGTCCTGATGAAAAAATCTATTCAGACTTCCTTTCAGAAGAAACAGCCAAGCTCTCTGCTAATACAGACGACTTACAGCTCATAGTAAGAGGAGCAAACAGATTAGTCAACACATAACCGCAGCACTCAACTTATAGAAGAGGAGTGCAACAGACTTCAGACTCAAAGATAAATCATGAAGTCGAAAAGTGATGGCCATCTGCTGAACACACCAAGCGTACTCTCCCATACAAATCGCCCGATAGTCTGGATTATCTACCAGAAGTATCTTGGAATCTGGTTATACAAAAACTCTCACTTTCAAGGCGCAACGCTAGTATCTCAGAGCACAGGAGGAAGAGCCGCAACATAATGAGGTCACTCACCAGCACAATGTAAGACAAACATCTGCGTGTTCAAAGCCTACTACACAGCCACCATCAGATCGCTGGTATAGATTCCAGTGCTCAGCACTCATTGGACTGAGATTTGACCAGATTGCTCTCAGGACCATGCTTTCGGAGCACCATGTGGACCATTTGCAATTTGCAAATGGAAGCCTAAACCACCACCCCTGGCAGTGCTGAATCAAACGGGTGACAGCCGGTCTCCTCACCAAAAATCTGTAGATCAGATAAGCCTACAACTGCCAAAAACGCGAATCGAGTGCCTCCCCTCACCTCGACCACAGAGTGCGAGGGGCACCTGATAGCACAAGGAGCCAAGTGAGGTCATCGGGCCACCTTAACCAGCAAGAAACACTCGTCAGAAAAAAGCCAAGACGTGCAGAGACAGGGATTATGTGGTTCCCACCACCATGGAGCCCTCCATCAGCCACATTTCAAAATTACCGAACTAGAGTGATAAAAAGCCAACCCCAGAAGAGGACCTCAAAAAGAATAGCAGGAAGCCATAGCCACCGTCACCTGCTGATGCAGCATCATATTCACAGACAACGGTGGACCCCAAAACAGCATCATAGATCCCGGGCGGCCTTCTGCGCCCAGGTCAGACCACTCTGTGGAGACATTCTAATGGCTGCCACCTACAAACAGAGTTGGTAGCAATCTCAAAAGGCCTTCAACGCGCTGCAGTACACAACACAACAAGTCCCTCGTGAATTACCTGCGGGCTCAAAAACGGCCATGCTGGCACTGCAACACAGTCAGCAGAAACGACAACGTCCCACATCATAACCTCGATCCTCGCACAGCTGGGACTTTCCAAAGACAAAATCGCTGATCTCTTACCTGGATTCCCAGTCATGTAGGGATCGGGAAATGAAATGGCGAACCAAACAGCCAAGACAGCCACGTTCTAAAGTATACACATTCCGAAGTTCCAACCACGGCAGATGAAAAAATTACATCCAGAAAGACGCAAGTTCTACATCCGAAAGAGCTCGCCGACGCATTCAATCCTGGTTTAATCAATAAATGGGCTGCCTGGTGGCTACAAAGAGAAACCGCAAATTACGCAGACGAAAACACCAAATCAAACAAGTTGGCCTTCATGGACTACGACTGGGTTACAAGTGCACCTGGCAGACGATCAGGCGTGTATTACAGGCCACCACTGGAGCACTATCTCCTCGACTGCGAAGTCACACAAAGTCTCCGAAACAGAATTCGAAACTTCCAAGAAGAACACACAACACCAGCCAGGGACATCATCTCCGGTAGGTTATTCAATTTGAAAATTTTCCTTAACTTGTCATTGTATGATCCGGAGTTTTTAGGCTGCGAATAGGGAACCCGGTATTTCTCCATTGCTGTGGTTATTACTAATACCATGCAGTGAGAGTGAACATACCGGGGATGCCCTGCAAACCCCAAACCTGGTCCCACGTGACCCATTAGGTGCTTCTCCGCGTGGCTATTCCTCCTCTCTCTCTACTTCCTTCCCGTACTGGCTGAGGGACCTGCACTCAGAGAAGTGTATTCGTCCCAAAGTCCCTACCAGGTAAACCATCACCTTGCGATCGAGTGGGTTTGTGATGGCGAAAGGGAAGGTCGGTACACAACCCTCGGCCGATCCTCCAGGAATACCGTGATAGTCGGTAACACCCTGGTAAGGGTGTGTGGGTGTCAGCAGCGTGTGGGTAATGCAAGATGGACGACGAAGGGCCAAGGGGACGAAACATAGGAGAAGATTTGGGATGGAGAGCTGGAATACCTGCGACAGGCGAGGCAGTACAAGTCGGTGGTAGCGGCAGGACATCAACGGAGTCACCAGGAGGTAGCAGCCGAGACCCGGACTCAATGGACAGCGAAGGAATGGATGCTCTCCCCCGCCCGAACGGAGATCGTCAGCCGGAAATGTAATGGGCCTTTGTCTCATCAACAGAACATATTATATAAATGGGTCAATACATCTGATATTCTATTCTGATTCATCCCCTGTAACTTTCCACTGTCTATGA
>NW_024714959.1:0-8725 GCF_018991925.1 Homarus americanus
ATGGTGCTGGAGGGGTGCCCGGCCCTCACACCCCGGGTCATGTCACTGAAGGGGTGCCCGGCCCTCACACCCCGGGTCATGGCACTGAAGGGGTGCCCGGCCATCACACACCGATTCATGGCACTGAAGGGGAGCCCGGGTCTCACACCCCGGGTCATGGCACTGAAGGGGTGCCCGGTCCTCACACCCCGGGTCATGGTCCTGAAGGGGTGCCCGGCCCTCACACCCCGGGTCAAGTCACTAAAGGGGTGCCCGGCCCTCACACCCCTGTTCATGGCACTGAAGGGGCGCCCGGCCATCACACCCCTGTTCACGACACTGAAGGGGTGCCCGGTCCTGAAGGGGTTCCCGGCCCTCACACCCCGGGTCATGTCACTAAAGCGGTGCCCGGCTCTCACACCCCTGTTCATGGTGCTGGAAGGGTGCCCGGCCTTCACACCCCGGGTCATGGACCTAAAGGGGTGCCCGGCCATCACACCCCGGGTCATATCATTGAAGGGGTGCTCGGCCCTTACACCACGGGTCATATCACTGAAAAAATGACCGGCCCTCACACCCCGGGTCATAACTCTGAAGGCGTGCCCGGCCCTCATACCCCGGGTCATGTCACTGAAGGGGTGCACGACCCTCACACCCAGGGTCATGGACCTAAAGGGGTGCCCGGCCCTCACACCCCGGGTAATGGGGTTGAAGCGGTTCCCGGTCCTCACACCACGGGTCATGGAGCTGAAGGGGTGCCCGGCCATCACACCCCGATTCATGGCACTGAAAGGGTGCCCGGCCCTCACACCCCAGGTCATGGCACTGAATAGGTGCTCGGCCCCCACACCCCGGTTCATAGCTCTGTCGGGGTGCCCGGGCCTCCCACCCCGTTTCATGGCACTTAAGGGGTGCCCGGCCCTCACACCCCGGCTCATGGCACTGAAGGGGTGTCCAGCCCTGACGCCCTGGGTAATGTCACTGAAGGGGTGCCCAGCCCTCACACCCCGGATCATGGCACTGAAGCGGTGCCCGGCCGTCACATCCCTGGCCATGGCACTGAAGGTATGCCCGTCCCTCACACCCGTGGTCATAGAGCTAAACGAGTGCCCGGCCCTCTCCTCCCGGGTCATGTCAATAGTGTGCCCGGCCCTCACACCCCGGGTCATGTCACTGATAGTTCACGGCCTCACACCCCGAAGTGGACCTAAAGGTGCCCGGCCCTCACACCCCGGGTCATGTCACTGAAGGGGTTCACGGACCTCACACCCCGGGAAGTGGACCTAAAAGGTTGCCCGGCCATGACGCCCCGGGTCATGTCACTGAAGGGGTGCCCGGCCCTCACACCCCTATTCATCGCACTGAAGGGGTGCCCGGCCCTCACACCCCGGTTCACAGCACTGTAGGGGTGCCTGGCCTTCACACCCCGTTAAATCGCACTGAATGGGTGCCCGGCCCTCACACCCCGTTTCATGACACTGAAGGGGTGCTCGGCCCTCACACCCCGGGTCATGGCACTGAATGGGTGCACGGCCCTCACACCCCGGGTCATGGACCTAAAGGGGTGCCTGGCCCTCACACCACGGGTCACGGGGTTGAAGCGGTTCCTACGGGACATGGTGCTGGAGGGGTGCCCGGCCCTCACACCCCGGGTCATGTCACTGAAGGGGTGCCTGGCCTCACACCCCGGGTCATGGCACTGAAGGAGCCTGGCCATCACACACCGATTCATGGCACTGATGGTTTCCCGCCCTCACACCCCGGGTCATGGCACTGAAAAAGGTGCCCGGTCTGGGACCCGGGTCATGGTCCCTGAAGGGGTTCCCGGCCCTCACACCCCGGGTCATGTCACTAAAGCGGTGCCCTGCCCTCACACCCCTGTTCATGGCACTGAAGGGGTGCCCGGCCGTCACACCCCGGTTCATGACACTGAAGGGGTGCCCGGCCCTCACACTCCGGGTCATGGTGCTGGAAGGGTGCCCGGCCTTCACACCCGGGGTCATGTCACTGAAGGGGTGCCCGGCCCTCACACCCCTGGTCATAGAGCTAAACGAGTGCCCGGCCTCACCCCCCGGGTCATATCATTGAAGGGGTGCTCGGCCCTTACACCCCGGGTCATATCACTGAAAAAATGCCTGGCACTCACACCCCGTGTCATGTGAAGGGGTGCCCGGCCCTAACACTCTGGTTCATTGCTCTGTAGGGGTGCCCGGCCCTCACACCCCGTTTCATGGCACTAAAGGGGTGCCCGGCCCTCACATCCCGGCTCATGGCACTGAAGGGTTGCCCGGCCCTGACGTCCCGGGTCATGGCACTGAAAGGGTGCACGGCCCCACACCCCGGGTCATGGACCTAAAGGGGTGCCCGGCCCTCACCCCACGGGTCATGGGGTTGAAGCGGTTCCCGGCCCTCGCACCCCGGGTCATGGTGCTGGAGGGGTGCCCGGCCCTCACACCCCGGGTCATGTCACTGAAGGGGTGCCTAGCCTTCACACCCCGGGTCATGGTGCTGAAGGGGTGCCCGGCTTTCACACCCCGATTCATGGCACTGAAAGGGTTCCCGGCCCTCACACCCGGGGTCATGGCACTTAAAGGATGCACGGCCCTCACACCCCGGGTCATGGACCTAAAGGGGTGCCCAGCCCTCACACCACGGATCATGGGGTTGAAGCGGTTCCCGGCCCTCACACCCCGGGTCATGGTGCTAGAGGGGTGCCCGTCCCTCACACCCCGGGTCATGGCACTGCAAGGGTGCCTGGCCCTCACACCCCGGGTCATGGTGCTGAAGGGATGCCCGGCTTTCACACCCCGATTCATGGCACTGAAAGGGTCCCGGCCCTCAAACCCCGGGTCATGGTGTCTGAGGGGTTCCTGGCCCTCACACCCCGGGTCATGTCACTAAAGGGGTGCCCGGCCCTCACATCCCGGGACATGGGGTTGCAGCTGTTCCCGGCCCTCACACCCCGGGTTATGGTGCTGATGGGGTGCCCGGCCCTCACACCCCGATTTTTGGCACTGAAATCGAGCCCGGCCCTTACACCCTGGATCAGCACCATGCCCCGGGGTGTGAGGGCCGGGCATCCCTTTAGTGACATAACCCGGGGTGTGCGGGCCGGGCACCCTTTCAGTGCCATGAATCTGGGTGTTAAAGCCGGGCACCCATTCAGCACCATGACCCAGAGTGTTAGGGCCGGGCTCGAATTCAGTGCCAAGAATTGGGGTGTGAGGGCCGGGCACCCCATCAGCACCATGACCCGGGGTGTGATGGCCGAGAACCGCTTCAACCCCATGACAAGGGGTGTGAGGGCCGTGCACTCCTTCAGCGACATGACCCGGGGTGTGAAGGCCGGGCACCCATTCAGTGCCATGAATCGGGGTGTGATGGCCGGGTACCCCTTCAGCTCCATGACCCATGGTGTAAGGACTGGGAACCGCTTAAAACCCATGACCCGGGGTGTGAAGGCCAGGCACCCCTTTAGGTCCATGACCCGGGGTGTGAGGGCTGCACCCTTTTAAGTGACATGACCTGGGGTGTGTGGGCTGGGCACCCCCTCAGTGCTATGACCTGGGGTAGTGGAGGGCTGGCTTCCTTCAGTGACATGACCTGGGTGTGAGGGGCCACACCCTTTCAGTGTCATAAACCTGGCTAGAGTGCTGGCACCCATACAGTGCTTTTGAAAAGGGGTGTGTGTGCTGGGCACCCCTTCATGACCTGGGTGTCAGGCTGGCACCCCTCCAGCACCATGACCTGGGGTGTGAGCGCCGGGCACCCCATAAGTGACATGAACCACGGTGTTAGGGCCGGCACCCCTTTCAGCGACATGGAGCTGGGGTAAGTGCCGGGCACCCTTTCAGTGTCATGAAACGGGGTGTGAGGGCCGGGCACCCCTACAGAGCTATGAACCGGAGTGTGAAGGCCGGCCACCCCTTCACATGACACGGGGTATGAGGGCCGGGCTCGATTTCAGTGCCATGAATCGGGATGTGATGGGCGGGCACCCCTCCAGCACCATGACCCGGGGTATAAGGGCCGGGCACCCCATCAGCACCATGACCCGGGGTGTGAGGACCATGCAGCCCTTCAGTACCATGACCCGGGGTGTGAGGGCTAGGCACCCCTTAAGTGCCATGATCCGGAGTGTGACAGCTGGGCACCCCTTCAGTGACATGACACGGGGTATGAGGGCCGGGAACCCTTTCAGTGCCATGACCCGGGGTGTGAGGGCCGGGCACCTTTTTAGTGACATGACCAGGGGTGTGAGGGCCGGGCACCCCTCCGACACCATGACCCGGGGTTTGAGGGCCAGGCACCCTTTCAGTGCCATAAATCGGGGTGTGAAAGCCAGGCACCCCTTCAGCACCATGACCCAGGGTGTGAGGGACAGGCACCCCTTCAGTGCCATGACCCGGGGTATGAGAGCCGGGAACCCCTTCAGTGACATGACCTGGGGTGTGAGGGCCGGGAACCCCTTCAGTGACAAGACCCGGGGCCTCAGGGCCGGGCTCCCCTTCAGGGCCATGAGCCGGGGTGTGAGGGCCGGGCACCCCTTCAGTGCCATGAAACGGGGTGTGAGGGCGGGGCACACCTACAGTGCTGTGAACCGGGGTGTGAGGGCTGGGGCTCGATTTCAGTGCCATGAATCGGGGTGTGAGGGCCGGCCACCCCTCCAGCACCATGACCCGGGGTATGAGGGCCGGGCCGGGCACCCCTTCAGTGCTATGACCCGGGGTGTGAGGGCCGGGCACCCTTTCAGTGACATTACCCGGGGTGTGAGGGCCGGGCACCCGTTTAGGTCTATGACCAGGGGTGTGAGGGCCGGACACACCTTCAGTGCCATGGCCAGGGGTGTGACGGCCGGGCACCGCTTTTTTGCCATGACCCGGGGTGTGAGGGCCGGGGACCCCTTCAGTGACATGACCTGAGGAGTCAGGGCCGGGAACCCCTTCAGTGTCATGTGCTGGGGTTTCAGGGCCGGGCACCCCTTCAGTGCCATGAAACGGGGTGTGAGGGCCGGGCACCCTTTCAGTGCCATGAATCGGGGTGTGGACGGCTGGGTTTCAAAGCCAGCGACTCAAAAATGGCTGGGCACCCCTCCAGAACCATGACCCGGGGTGTGAGGGCCGGACACACCTTCGTGCCATGGCCAGGGGTGTGACGGCCGGGCACCGCTTCAGTGCCATGACCCGGGGTGTGAGGGCCGGGAACCCCTTCAGTGCCATGAACCGGGGTGTGAGTGCCGAGCACCCTTTCAGTGCCGTGAACCGGGGTGTGAGGTCCAGGCACCCCTTCAGTGCTATGAACCGGGGTGTGAGGGCCGGGCACCCGTTTAGTTCTATGACCAGGGGTGTGAAGGCCGGGCATACCTTCAGTAACATGGCCAGGGGTGTGACGTCCAGGCACCGCTTCAGTGCCATGACCCGGGGTGTGAGGGCGGGGAACCCCTTCAGTGACAAGACCCGGGGCGTCAGGGCCGGGCTCCCCTTCAGTGCCATGAGTCGGGGTGTGAGGGCCGGGCACGCCTTCAGTGCCATGAAACGGGGTGTGAGGGCCGGGCACCCCTACAGTGCTGTGAACCGGGGTGTGAGGGCCGGGCACCCCTTCACATGACTCGGGGTGTGAGGGCCGGGCACCCCTTAATGCCATGAATCTGGGTGTGAGGGCCGGGCACCCCTTCAGCACCATGACCCGGGGTGTGAGGGCCGGGCCCGATTTCAGTGCCATGAATCAGGGTGTGAGGGCCGGGCACCCCTCCAGCACCATGACCCGGGGTATGAGGGCCGGGCACCCCTTCAGTGCTATGACCCGGGGTGTGAGGGCCAGGCACCCTTTCAGTGACATGATCCGGGGTGTGAGGACCGGGCACCCCTTCAATGACATGAACGGATTGTGTGGGCCGGGCACCCTTTCGGTGCCATGACCCGGCGTGTGAGGGCCGGTCACTCTTTCCAGTGCCATGACCGGGGGTGTGAGGGCCGGGCACCCCTTCAGCACCATGACCCGTGGTGTGAGGGCCGGGCACCCCTTCAGAGCCATGTCCCGGGGTGCGAGGGCCGAGCTCCCCTTCAGTGCCATGACCCGGGGTGTGAGGGCCGGGCACCCTTTCAGAGTCTTGAACCTGGGTGTGAGGGCCGGGCACCCCATAAGTGCCATGAAATGGTCGTGTGAATGCCGGACACCCATACAGTGCTTTGAACCAGGGTGTGAGGGTCGGGCACCCCTTCACATGTCCCGGGGTGTCAGGGCTGGGCACCCCTCCAGCACGATGACCCGGGGTGTGAGGGCCGGGAACCCCTTGAGTGCCATGAACAGGGGTGTGAGGGCCGGGCACCCCTTCAGCTCCATGACCCATGGTGTAAGGACTGGGAACCGCTTAAAACCCATGACCCGGGGTGTGAAGGCCAGGCACCCCTTTAGGTCCATGACCCGGGGTGTGAGGGCCGTGCACCCCTTAAGTGACATGACCCGGGGTGTGCGGGCCGGGCACCCCCTCAGTTCCATGACCCGGGGTGTGAGGGCCTGGCACCCGTTTAGGTCTATGACCAGGGGTGTGAGGGCCGGGAACCCCTTGAGTGACATGACCCGGCGCGTCAGGGCCGGGCACCCCTTCAGTGCCATGAGCCGGGGTGTGAGGGCCGGGTACCCCAGCAGTGCCAAGAAACGGGGTGTGAGGTGCGGGCACCCATTCAGTGCCATGATTCGGGGTGTCAGGGCCGGGCACCCCTTCAGCACCATGACCCTGGGTGTGAGGGCTGGGCATGATTTCAGTGCTATGAATCGGGGTGTGAGGGCCGGGCACCCCTCTAGCACCATGACCCGGGGTATGAGGGCGGGCACCCCTTGAGTGCTATGACCCGGGGTGTGAGGGCCGGGCACCCTTTCAGTGACATGACCCGGGGTGTGAGGACTGGGAACCCCTTCAATGACATGAACCTGGAGTGTGTGGGCCGGGCACCCTTTGAGTGCCATGACCCGGGGTGTGAGGCCGGTCACTCCTTCAGTGCCATGACCCGGGATGTGAGGGCCGGGCAACCCTTCAGCACTATGACCCGGGGTGTGAGGGCCGGGCTCGATTTCAGTGCCAAGAATCGGGGTGTGAGGTCCGGGCACCCCTCAAGCACCATGACCCAGGGTATGAGGGCCGGGCACACCTTCAGTGCCATGGCCAGGGGTGTGACGGCTGGGCACCGCTTCAGTGCCATGACCCGGGGTGTGAGGGCCGGACACCCCTTCAGTGACATGACAAGGGGCGTCAGGGCCGGGCACCCCTTCAGTGCCATGAGCCGGGGTGTGAGGGCCGGGCACTCCTTCAGTGCCATGAAACGGGGTGTGAGGGCCGGGCGCCCCTACAGAGCTATGAACCGGGGTGTGAGGGCCGGGCACTATTTCTCAGCCCATGACCTGGGGTGGTGAGGGCCGAACCGATTCAACTCATGACCTGGGGGTGTGGTGGCTGGCACCCTTAGGGTCCATGACCTGGTGTGAGTGCTGTGCACTTTCAGTGACACACTGGGTGTGAGGGGCTGGGCACTTTTCAGTAAGTCACGCGAACTGCAGGCCCTGCACCCTCAGTGCTGGGCGAAACGGGGTGTGAGATCCGGCACCCTACAGTGCTGCGCATCAGTGTGAGCCGGGCACCCCTTCACATGAGACACGGGGAGTGAGGGTCCGCACCACTTCAGTGAAATGAATCGGGTGAGGGCCGGGCACCCCTTCAACACCATGACCCAGAGTGTTAGGGCCGGGCTCGATTTCAGTGCCAAGAATCGGGGTGTGAGGTCCGGGCACCCCATCAGCACCATGACCCGGGGTGTGATGGCCGGAAACCACTTCAACCCATTACCCGGGGTGTGAGGGCCGGGCACCCCTCAGGCACCATGACCCGGGGTGTGAGGGCTGGGCACCCCTTCAGTGCCATGAATCGGGGTGTGAAAGCCGGGCACCCCTTCAGCACCATGACCCGGAGTGTGATGTCCAGGCATCCCTTCAGTGCCATGACCTGGGGTGTGAGGGCCGGGCACCCCATTAGTGACATGAACCGGGGTGTGAGGGCCGGGCACCCCTCCAGCACCATGACCCGGGGTGTGAGGGCCGGGAACCGCTTCACTCCATGATCCGTGGTGTGAGGGCCGGGCACCCCTTTAGGTCCATGACCCGGGTTTGAGGGCCGGGCACCCCTTCAGTGTCATGAAACGGGGTGTGAGGGCCGGGCACCCTTTCAGTGCCGTGAATCGGGGTGTGAAAGCCGGGCACCCTTTCAGTGCGATGAAAAGGGGTGTGAAGGCCGGGCTCCCCTACAGTGCTGCGAACCGGGGTGTGAAGGCCGGGCACCCCTTCACATGACCCGGGGTGTGAAGGTCGGGCACCCCTTCAGTCCCATGAATCGGGATGTGAAGGCCGGGCACCCCTACAGTGCTGTGAACCAGGGTGTGAGGGAGGGGCACCCCTTCAGTGCCATGAATAGGGGTGTGAGGGCCGGGCACCCCTTCAGTGACATGACCCGGGGCGTCAGGGCCGGGCAACCCTTTAGGTCCATGACCCGGGGTGTGAGGGCCGTGCACCCCTTTAGGTCCATGACCCGGGGTGCGAGGGCCGTGAACCCCCTCAGTGACATGACCCAGGGTGTGAGGGTCGGGCACCCCTCCAGCACCATGACCCGGAGTGTGAGGGCCGGGCACCCCTTCAGTGCCATGAACCGGGGTGTGAGGGCTGGGCACCCCATCAGCACCATAACCCGGGGTGTGAGGGC
>NW_024714960.1:0-147006 GCF_018991925.1 Homarus americanus
TGTTGTACTTCGTTCAGTTACGTATTGCTATCGGTACAAGTGTTAACCAATCACTGCTTAGAGATCATCTGTTTCCAGTCACCACCTTACACCAATCATCTTACTCCAGTACCTTTGCCAAAAATCATCTTACTCCAGTAAACTTACAAGCCAATCATCTTACTCAGTGACCACCTTACAGCCAATCATCTTACTCAGTCACCACCTTTAAATAAGCACACACTCCATGCTGTGAACCCCAACTAATAACATATATATATATGCAAAATAAATCACTGTAGTGCGTGATCTAGGTATATGCTGATAACCACAAGAAAAAAAAAAACACACGAAGTTCCCCAGCGCTTTCATTAGCAATTCACATCTTCAGGGAATTGAGTACAGACTAAGAGAGTAATACAAATCAAGTGTATATATACAGAGAGGTGAGACCAGGTCACAATGTGGACCTGGTCTCTTTATATATATATATATATATATATATATATATATATATATATATATATATATATATATATATATTCTAGAATTTATACCTTCAGTATTTACGTACATACTGCAACCATACATACATACATGCTGAATTTAAGGAAAGTCACTTGATAACTTTACACACAGATAAGACCACTACATAGAAGTTTAACGATGGCCAGGAAGACTCCTTAACCTCTCTGTAATAGTTAAATGTTGCTACAGTGTAGAGATTAATCTTTGTTGCTGATGATGAATTATTATGAGCTAGATTATGTTACACGTTAATATATGACTTATAATTAATTAAAGGCGGTAAATAGAGTGTGAAATAATGGAACATGTCAATAAAGTGAATCGTTACCATAAAACAACAGCGAAGGAGACTTAATGTACACAGTCACTCAGCCAGGAAGGCGGGCATAGGGCTGTCTGACACCAACCAACAAGTACATAGATAAATAATAAAAGGTAAATAATAAATACTGATGATACCAGATGTAGTACAGTAAAGAATAGAAGATATTAAGTAGTGAAAGGTGGATTTGGTCTGGCAATACATTTTACTTTGTCTCAAACTTTGACCGCCTAAAACACTGCTTATAGACTTTGGTTTAAATCTGTTTTACTTTGTGACATAGACGTCGTAAATATCTTTTCTCTACATTTAGTGACATAAACTTTGACTTGTATACATGACGTGAAGCACTTAAACAAGGTATAAACTGTGACAAACTGGAGTATAAGTGTGTTATAATCTGGGTATAAATTGTGTTACTTAATCTGGGTATAAATTGTGTTATAAACTGGGACATAAACTGTGTACTTAAATTCTCAGTTCACTTTAAGCACACTGAGACTCAAACACTTCCAAGACATGAACCATCCCTGGTCTGAGAAGTGCTGTTCGACACCACAACCTCATCCAGCCCATAACAGGCAGTCACTATAAGAACAGTCCAGTCCCAACTATTGTAAAATTATCAATAACTTGTAATCAACAATTGTATTCCTCCCAGTCAATCTTACTTTTTGCACTGTCACTATATTGAAATGCCCTGTAGTATGACCTTCTCCCCACCTAGTTATTATATATCATATTTTGTATCACTTACTATTACTTGTATATTATTTGTAAATCAAAGAACCCATTCCCCAATTATGTAACTATATTTTCAGCCTTCCGCTGTATGCTAATTCAATAAACCGTTAATTATATATATATATATATATATATATATATATATATATATATATATATATATATATATATATATATATATATATATATATATATATAAAATCATACGGATTGTGGTGGCCGAAGTACAGGTTTGGATATACTATTGTACTGTAATTATTTGTACTGCGAGGCAGCCCAGAACCTTCAGGAACACCGCCGAGTGGGTCCTATAGGCCACCCAAATTTACTAAGCCCTTTTCGGTGGGGGGAGAGGGGGCCTTCAGGACACTACCGAGGGGCACTAAACGGCTGCCCACACCGCAAGGAACGACTATTATTGAGATACTTAGGACCCAGGTGTAACGTTGGCACTTTTCTTCTTTTTCTCTTTAAACCTTCTCCTTACTGTCGCTCTTTAGCGTGAGGCCAGCACACTAAGTGAGACGTCTTGAAGTTGTTTCCCTGAGCCAGAGTTTGTTTATCAGTTTCTTTTTCTGGTTCTTGTGGCTGGTGTATCTGACGGGCGGAATGTTGGTCTGTAAAACTTGCTGGAACTTGTGGAGTGAATTTTAACTCACATTTTTTGGCTGTTCAGTAAATAATGGTGTTGGTACGGTAATGTTAATGCTAATAGCAATAACAATGACAACAATACAATTTATAATAATGTCGTTAATAATATATAAATATGTTGTTATAATTCGTATGAGTAGTGATATATATATAATAATAATAATAATAATATTTGCATACTATATGATCAACTCCCAGCCTATAAATATTTGTAGGTGGCGATCGCCCTGTTTGAAAATAGGACTCACATTAACCATTTTCCAGTAGCTGGGTATATTTTGCTCGTTCATACATCTATAAAACAGGATTTTAGGTGCTCACAGCCTCTTTACACAACTCTCTTAGCACTCTGGGATACACACTGTCAGGGCCAGGCTCTTCTGAAGCTCTAGCTTTGGCAATTTGTTCCCAGTACTCTCTTCTGAGAACATAATGTGAGTTACTGCTGTGTTAAACCGTCTTTCCAAACATAGAACATAAGAATGGAAGAACCGCAGCGAGGCCTATTATTTCATACTGGGCAGTCCCATTACACCCAACCTCTATCGCTCATATCCATCAACCTATGTTTGAAGCTGTCCAGCGTATTCCAGTTAATGATGATGTTTGGTAACTTGTTTCACTCATCCACTACTCTATTTCCAAACCAATGTTTACCTATCTGGCGCCTAAATCTAAATTTGTCTAATTTAATTCCATTGCTTCGAGTTCGCTCCTGGTTGGATAGTTTGAGTACCTCTCAGTCCTCTTGTGAACACTGAGAAAAGAATTTGTTTAACTCCTCTGCTTTGTGCTGGTCTGAGTCTACATAAGTACCATCCTCACCTTTAGATCTGATATGCCTACTCGTGTCTTTAATTTCAACTTTGCATCTCGGTAAGCAATTCGCCTCTGAAACTCTTTTTCAGCCTTTCTGCACTCTGGCTTGGCGGTTCCTGGACCTGGCACACAACCTTCTGTCCTGTTCATCATTTGTCTCGAGCTATCTCTTGAAACACTTATCAACCGCCGCATGGTTCATGTGTAACGGTCTCCTGTAGTCCTGGAGCCCGTGGGTTTGGCCTTGGGTATATATTTATCAATCAATTATTTCACTTTCTAGATTATGATATTCAGGGTAGTATCCGCGTTCTTGTTTACCAGCGAGTCAGGCCAGTGAATACCCTCATCTCCTCCCTCATCCTGTCGTAATCGCCACTGTAATATTTGAACCTTGACCTGCTCTCATCATGAACCAAGTAATAGTTAAATCTGAAGGACAACGTTACGTGGTGACTGGTGCCAACTGGGGCTAAGTGTTCCAGCTTGGCCACAAACCCTCCTCGTTAGTTATGATAAAGTCCAGCTGTTTGGGTGTTTGTTCCCCTCTGTAGTGAGTCGGATCTTTAACTTGTTGGAAAAGAAAATATTCTCTCAAAGTTTCTACAAAGAGAATAGCAGGATTATTAAGGTCATTTGGTGTAGTTCCATTCCTCCAGTCGATGGCACCATCGTTGAAATCCTCATGACAAGGAGGTGGCTAGGGATTGAGCGCCGTTTTATTATCAGTTAAAGCTCGTAGGTTCACTTGGTTTAACAAGCTGCAATTAGGGCATCTATAGATACATCCACCAATGAGTAAGTCTCTCCCTTCAATTTAATTTTCACCACTTCCGTTCTCCAAATGGATCCTCCCCTGCACCCTCCCACCTGCCTGGCGCTTAAGGTCCTGTCTAACATAAATGACCACTGACCGCCTTCCTCGCCATGGCCACCTCTAGTGGGTGGCCAGCAGGTAAATAAGGTACAAATTCAACACGAAGTGGCCTCTCACATAATAATGCCGTGATCATTCTCTTCTACCTGGGGTTCCAGTGTGTACCTGTGAGGAAGGTGAAGCAAAGGTTATCTTCGTCCATGTTTTTACTTAATTTTAGCTTCCCCGCCTGAACGGACGGCCGTTTTTGTGACGTCATCAATGACTGCTACGTCAGGGATGACCATGTGAATCAGGCTTTAATATATGAAGCTCATACGTTGATCACACCACAAGTTTGGTTCAAATCCATAAACCCGTTTTCAAATTATTTTGGGAAGTCAGACAAGGACCGGACACAATATTCTGCCCACCATAAAGGAAATGTTATATATATATATATATATATATCACCTGGACCACACGTACTACAGTGATTTACCATATATATATATATATATATATATATATATATATATATATATATATATATATATATATATATATATATAATTTAAACAGTTTGAAGAGATTTTATCGTATTCAAGGTTTGAGCAACAACCCGCCTAAGCAGACCTTTCAAAAATATCAAAGTTAGTTTCTGGAGGATTGTAACACTTGGCTTTATCTGGTAGGTTGGTCAACATGTGTCAAGGTCCACAGGATAAACTTTTGATGCCAATCGTGCCAAAATTGAGCAAGTGTTGTCATGGTGATGGTTCACACAATGATAACAGATAGAATTTTCGGTGGATAAGAAAACGGCGAACTGAAACACACTAGCGGTGCTCACATTATTTATAATTAAAGATATTTACCCTCCATGGCAATGGTCCGGGCAGAGTTTACACCTGCTCGAATGATGGTTAATTAGGCATTTTTATTATTATTGTTGTTATTATTTTTGTATTTAATACTTTTTGAAGTGATCCTCCAGGCAGTGTGAGGATGATGTACTGTATAGTGAGTGAGTCAAGCCCTTCACTAGGCCGGGCATCATATCTGGGACGAGGCGAGCAACCTGTGGTGTTACCATTCATTTTTTGTTTCCTTCCCTCTAACACAGTCGGTTCTGTTTTCATCGAAATAGCCGCTGAAAAATGGGGTAAAATTCTAGGTACTTTAAGCTCCAGTTTTTAATTAAAGTGTTAAGAGTAAACAAGGCGGGCAACAGGTTGGTAACAAAGGCGTGTTGGTCAACTTTGTCCTTGGTCCTCAACTAACGGAGACTATTTCTT
Organism: Homarus americanus; assembly: GCF_018991925.1. NCBI lineage: Eukaryota > Metazoa > Arthropoda > Malacostraca > Decapoda > Nephropidae > Homarus > Homarus americanus. The sequence goes on from NW_024714960.1 coordinate 5,201, forward strand.
CTACTTACCTTGACTTTATCCGCCCTTGTACAGTGCCCTGCCTAAATAACGCACTTCTACTTGTTTGCTCAACTGAAATATTTCGCTCCTTCATCAATCTTTTACTCGATATAAATTATTTTCACGTCCAAACATAGGATGTGACCTCAGGAGGCTGGCGTGAAGCATAGTTAGCTCTTCCACTTGCTGAATGACTGCGACTAATTGGCTTCTTGGCTAGCCAGTGTGAGTCATGGCGCAGTCAAAACAACGTGGTGGAAAGAAGCGAAGTCATAATTTAAGGCGAAAACAAAACGCTCTTTTCTTTTTCAGTATATTATTATTTTTGTCTGTTATCTATGTGTATGACAACTACCTACTTACCTACCTCCTGGTGATTACTGACACCACATTACCTTAACAACCAGTGTTCGAGGTTTCATGTGTTCATAATACAAATATTCTCTTACAGGGGACAGGGACCACAGATAGTTAAGTAACAGTGTAATATACAATTCGTCTTTTATGTTTTTTGATGTTATATAACTAACACCAGACGATTTTATTCAGCAGAGAAGGACACCGTACACAAGGGGTTAAGAGAATTACTTTAAACGTATGAACTATTTTACATTTCATTGTTAGTCTCCCTGTTGTGCTGCAGTGATGCGTAGTGCTCATCTGGTTAGTGTTAGCGAAAGGACTTATTGACCAATTAAAATACCTCCTCGTATACTAATTGCTGTGAAGGTGTAGTTACAGTAGGTTAAGTACATGTTTATCATATTCAGTTTATAACAAAACCTTAATGATACTGTGTCTATGCTGACTCGTATACAGTTGTCTGGAGACTTTGTACTGTACATGGCGGTGAGGATCCTGTTAATCTCCGGGACAGTTCACTGCATATCGTTTTTTACAAGGGGATAAGCAGGTAGTGGGCGTGGGGCAGGTAATGACCTGTAGCCTGAGGGTGACGCCCTAATAAGCACCAACACGAGCACAAGTGTTGGCATAAAAACTCGAAGCAAAATCCGGTCTGCTGACGTCAGTGTCTGGTCAGCGCCACAAAAACACACTACTACTTACGGCGATAAGTGACAGTGGGGAGTTGAGACGTGCTGTGCGTCACGTACAGTACCTTAGTGACGCCGAGCTGTGTGTGTGTGGTAAGACACGGTGTGATTAACAACAGTACAGGTACACGGGAACAGCTGTACAGGTATATAGGAACAACAGTACAGGTACACAGTAACAACAGTACAGGTACACAGTAACAACAGTACAGGTACACAGTAACAACAGTACAGGTACACGGGAACAGCTGTACAGGTATATAGGAACAACCAGTACAAGGTAACAACAGTACAGGTACACAGTAACAACGTACAGGTACCAGTGAACAACAGTACAGGTACAGTAACAACAGTACAGGTACACAGTAACAACATTACAGGTACACAGTAACAACAGTACAGGTACACAGTAACAACAGTACAGGTACCAGTGACAACAGTACAGTGCACAGTAACAACAGTACCAGGTACACAGTGACAACAGTACAGGTACCAGTAACAGCAGTACAAGTACACAAGAACAACAGTAACAACAGTACAAGTACACAACAACAATTACCAGGTACCAGTGACAGCAGTACAAGTACACAAGAACAACAGTAACAACAGTACAGGTACACAAGTAACAACAGTACAGGTACACAGTGACAACAGTACAGGTACCAGTGACAGCAGTACAAGTACACAAGAACAACAGTAACAACAGTACAGGTACACAGTAACAACAGTACAGGTACCAGTGACAGCAGTACAAGTACACAAGAACAACAGTAACAACAGTACGAATATACAGTAACAACAGTACAGGTACACCAAGAACCACAGTACAGACGAAGAGTGCGGGGAGATATGATAGAAGTATTTAAGTGGGTGAAAGGAATCAATAAAGGGGATATAGATAAAGTTCTTATAATATCAGAGCAAGACAGGACTCGTAGCAACGGATTTAAGTTGGATAAGTTTAGGCAGATTAATTCAGAGCAGGATGCAAATGCACTACAGGAGGATTTAAATAAACTGCAGGAGTGGTCAGAGAAATGGTAAATGAAATTCAACACCAGCAAGTGCAGCGTACTTAATATTGGAAGAACAAATACTGTCAATGTATACAGCCTTAACAACATCAACCTAGAGAAGTCGACTCGTGTTCGTCTCTCTCTCTCTCTCTCTCTCTCTCTCTCTCTCTCTCTCTCTCTCTCTCTCTCTCTCTGTTGTGTCGAGGTAAGGTAGTAAACATGTTGTGACCGCCTCATATGTAGTAACGCTCGTTCCTCCCAAAGATAGTATCTTTAAGGATGGCTCCGATAAATGTCAAAATGAACACCTCGACTCCTGTTGTCTCGGTAGGGTTGTCAAAATCCTTCGTCCGTTGTGTCATATTGTCTCACACACAAACTGGTCAAGGAACTGTACATTTTGGAGCGAGTGTTATACCTTCGTCTTCACTGTGTTTTACCCGGCTGTTATTGTTACCCTACGTACAATCTCAGTACACTTTTGACGCCATTTTGGTTGTTATCGTGTATATAATTTAGTTAAAGCCTTTATCTTTAACCGTCCTCAAGTAACGAGAATACTGAACTGGCTAAAGTGCAGCATAGTTAATGTCAATCAATTTCATGCTAACCGTAGACAGGATTCTAGATCAGGGAGATGATGCTTGAAGGTTGATGTGATAACGTGATGATAATACTATGTAGGTTTGTAGTGTATGGTCAAGGGAGCCGTCACTCTTACCGACAACCTAAATAATAAAATCATGTAATCAGCCCAACCTTCACACCGAGTTCTCTCACTGGCACCCTGTATACACACGCACTGTTTATCATGTCCTTGTGATCCATTGAAATAAGTTATGTACAGCTGCAACACCAGGCGGGAGGAACAGTTAACGCAACACCAGGCGGGAGGAACAGTTAACGCAACACCAGGCGGGAGGAACAGTTAACGCAACACCAGGCGGGAGGAACAGTTAACGCAACACCAGGGCGGGAGGAACAGTTAACGCAACACCAGGCAGGAGGAACAGTTAACGCAACACCAGGCGGAGGAACAGTTAACGCAACACCGGGCGGGAGGAACAGTTAACGCAACACCGGGCGGAGGAACAGTTAACGCAACACCAGGCGGGAGGAACAGTTAACGCAACACCGGGCGGGAGGAACAGTTAACGCAACACCGGGCGGGAGGAACAGTTAACGCAACACCAGGCGGAGGAACAGGCAACACCGCGGAGGAACAGTTAACGCAACACCAGGCGGGAGGAACAGTTAACGCAACACCAGGCGGGAGGAACAGTTAACGCAACACCAGGCGGGAGGAACAGTTAACGCAACACCAGGCGGGAGGCAGTTAACGCAACACCGGGCGGGAGGAACAGCACGCAACACCGGGCGAACAGTTAACGGGCGGGAGGAACAGCGCAACACCAGGCGGAGGAACAGTTAACGCAACACCGGGCAGGAGGAACAGTTAACGCAACACCAGGCGGGAGGAACAGCGTTAACACCACCGGGCGGGAGGAACAGTTAACGCAACACCAGGCGGAGGAACAGTTAACGCAACACCAGGCGGGAGGAAAGTTAACGCAACACCAGGCGGGAGGAACAGTTAACGCAACACCAGGGCAGGGGAGGAACAGTTAACGCAACACCGGGCGGGAGGAACAGTTAACGCAACACCGGGCACGCAACACCGGGCGGGAGGAACAGTTAACGCAACACCGGGCGGGAGGAACAGTTAACGTTAACGCACCGGGCGGGGAGGAACAGTTAACGCAACACCAGGCGGGAGGAACAGTTAACGCAACACCGGGGGGAGGAACAGTTAACGCAACACCAGGCGGGAGGAACAGTTAACGCAACACCGGGCGGGAGGAACAGGCAACACCAGGCGGGAGGAACAGTTAACGCAACACCAGGCGGGAGGAGCAGTAAACTCAACACCAGGCGGAGAAGTCAACACAACACCAGGCGGGAGGAAGTCAACACAACACCAGGCGGGAGGAACAGTCACACAACACCAGGCGGGAGGAAGTCAACACAACACCAGGCGGGAGGAACAGTCAACACAACAGGCGGAGCAGTCAACACAACACCAGGCGGGAGGAAGTCAACACAACACCAGGCGGGAGGAACAGTCAACACAACACCAGGCGGGAGGAGCAGTCAACACAACACCAGGCGGGAGGAACAGTTAACGCAACACCGGGCGGGAGGAACAGTTAACGCAACACCAGGCGGGAGGAACAGTTAACGCAACACCAGGCGGGAGGAACAGTTAACGCAACACCGGGCGGGAGGAACAGTTAACGCAACACCGGGCGGGAAGGAACAGTTAACGCAACACCAGGCGGAGGACAGTTAACGCAACACCGGGCGGGAGGAACAGTTAACGCAACACCGGGCGGGAGGAACAGTTAACGCAACACCAGGCGGGAGGAACAGTTAACGCAACACCGGGCGGGAGGAACAGTTAACGCAACACCAGGCGGGAGGAACAGTTAACGCAACACCGGGCGGGAGAAACAGTTAACGCAACACCAGGCGGGAGGAACAGTTAACGCAACACCAGGCGGGAGGAGCAGTTAACGCAACACCGGGCGGGAGGAGCAGTTAACGCAACACCAGGCAGGAGGAACAGTTAACGCAACACCAGGCGGGAGGAACAGTTAACGCAACACCGGGCGGGAGGAACAGTTAACGCAACACCGGGCGGGAGAACAGTTAACGCAACACCAGGCGGGAGGAGCAGTTAACGCAACACCTGGCGGGAGGAGCAGTTAACGCAACACCGGGCGGGAGGAACAGTTAACGCAACCAGGCGGGAGGAACAGTTAACGCAACACCAGGCGGGAGGAACATTTAACGCAACACCAGGCGGGAGGAACAGTTAACGCAACACCTGGCGGGAGGAGCAGTTAACGCAACACCAGGCAGGAGGAGCAGTTAACGCAACACCTGGCGGGAGAGCAGTTAACGCAACCCAGGCGGGAGGAGCAGTTAACGCAACACCGGGCGGGAGGAACAGTTAACGCAACACCGGGCAGGACAGTTAACGCAACACCGGGCGGGAGGAGCAGTTAACGCAACACCGGGCGGGAGGAACAGTTAACGCAACACCGGGCGGGAGGAACAGTTAACGCAACACCAGGCGGGAGGAGCAGTTAACACAACACCAGGCAGGAGGAACAGTTAACGCAACACCGGGCGGGAGGAACAGTCAACACAACACCAGGCGGGAGGAGCAGTATGTGTAGGGATCTTTATCATCTCTCCCACAGTGTCTCAAATAGTGCGATCGGGAAGCGACTCACTTTATCACAACCTAAGGAATATAACTCTAGATTTGGTGGTGATGCTCATATTTTTGTGGAATTTGTGGTTGAAGTGAAATATAAGAGTATCGCAGTCAAGCCCAACAACCTATTTAACACAGGTCGAACGAGGAAAATAATCCCTGCTAGTTTGAGTTTCTGAGACAATAACAACAACAACCTCCTATAACCCCAGGATCACGTTTAGATCACGTGTTGTACTCTGACGTCAGGCTTACCACTCCACCATACCTGTGTGATTTAATGTGACTCAAGGTGAACGGAAATAAAGTCACGGGAAAAGAAAAGTCACAGAAAAAAGTCACAATTTTGGCTAGGAAAAAAATAACAGGAAAAAATTAAATTTTATTCAATATCTTAAACAAAATAAGGTAATGAAACAAAAGTAAAAAGTTTATTTATTGACAATTAGGTTAGGTTAATTTAATTTTAATTTAATTCTTTAATAATTTTTCATGTTCTTTTCCCGGATTCGACTCAACCTCACTTCATCTTAGTCTGCCTGCCTCGTCTTGCCTCAGCTCACCTCATTTTACCTCCACTTAACCTGGCAGCATTTCGCCCTGCATCACCTCACCTTACATCACCTCAATTTACATCACTTCACCATTCCACCTCACCTCAATTTACATCACTTCACATTCCACCTCACCTCAATTTACATCACTTCACCATTCCACCTCACCTCACTTTACATCCTCCTCCATTCCACCTCACCTCACCTCACAGTAGACCAGCTGTGTAGCGGAATCCAGTAATTTGTTGATGTTGACAAAGTTTATAACCGTCACCAGGCTTCAGGAAGGTCCCCGGTAAAACAGTTTAGAGTGAGGCAGGGTTTTTATTATTATTATTATTATATTATTATTATTATTATTATTGCTGATTTTGTAAAGCCTTTTGGACACAACTGACCAGTGATCATTCGTGCGAGTTGATTATGAAATATATTTATTCCGTTATCTTAGCGAGCCTCACCGACCTACTGTAGTGTACTAGTATTATTTTTTAATGTATAATGTATATGATAGTGTGTTTACAGGAGGATCATGATACTGTACTTGTACTGTATCTTAAACCCTTTGATGTAAGTAACCTTCAACTAGTAACTGACGTCAGCTAGTAATTACCAGATTCTCCCGTCACCCACAGATCCATTTCATCTTCTTTGGCTGGACGTTTTGTTGCCTCGTTAAGTCTGGATCATGTTAGTATTCCCCAGTTGGGCGGCCGTCACATAGTACATTCTTTAACGCTATAAAAATTAAGTTTGTTTCTCTTTCTTAAACTCTGCGTTGCTCTTCAATTTCCTTTACTCAATAAATACACTTGGCGTCCATATAAGAGAATTGTACTTACGTTGATGATACTCCTGCGTTGACTTACTCCAGCTATACATAGGGCAGAGTTGTCCTTGTATGGGGTGTTGTCCTATGAGAGACATGATACCCTGACAGTTTAGTTCACAACATTAACTCGCCACTTGTAACTTCATCGACTCGCTCTACCGTCGCCTCAGTGTTATTTTTTCTTCTGATTGTTGTGGTAAGAGTGTCTGCCTCCAGCTGCCGTCCGTGTGTGGGTCTCAGTACAGTAGTGAACAACCCCCGCATCCGGAGGAGGTCCTTGTGCTTCCTCCCGCTGCTGTGACCTCTGCCTCTACCTCCTCATGTCTTTCCAGCGAATTCGTATTCAGGGACAAGTTGTTGAAACTTCCAATAACTTGCTTATAAAGAACATGGAAAGAACCTGGAATGGAGAAACTGCAGCGGGCCTATTGTGGCCCATGCACAAACCCAGTCCGTTTTACAACCCCCTATTGCTCATACTGAGCATCCCTTCTGTTTGAAGCAATTCAGCATGTTCAGAGTTAATGATGATATTTGGTAGCTTGTTGCATTCATCCCACCTCTGTTTACCCAAACCGTGTTTACCTGTTTCACCCTAAATCTAATTTGTCTAATTTAAAACCATTGTTACAGGATTCGCTCTGGTTGTGGATAATTTAGGTACCTTTGTAATGTCCCTTTGTTTAGCCTGTCTTCCATATACACCTCTGTCAGGTCTTCCTCGCTCTACGTCTCTCGAGGGGTGCAAATTAAGATACTTTAACCTGTCTCCTGCTCAAAGGTTCCTAATCTTTAGGATTAGTCTTGTCATTCTCCTCTGAATTCTTTCAAGGATTCTACCATCCCATTCTACTGTGTGGTGACCAGAACTGAACTGCGTAGTAGGTGTGGGTCTCACAAGAACAAGATATAGTTTTAGGTTGAGCCTCCTTTAGATGCATAACTTCTTGTCCTTTGTGTAGACCCAGAGTACTTTCGTGGCCTTGTTCTGACAAAACACATTGTTTTACTTGACAAGGTTCCTCTTATCATTACTCCTAAATCTCTCTGGATCGGTTTCTCTATATAGCATCGTTGATAATCTAGTATCTGGTTTCCCTGTTTACATCTCTCCTATATACTGAGTACTTTACATTTGTCGACATTTAATTTCATCTGCATTTTTCAGACCCATTCGAAAATTTGTTTAGATCTTCCTGTAGTTTGCCGGGTCTCGTCTGGTTGATAACGTCCTATTTGAATGTCATCCATGGGTACTTATATTTGCTGTCTATTCTGCCGATATCTATGTCGTTTGTATATAATAAACAATAATAATTGAAATCGCAGGCCTTTAGAACTCCACTTGTGACGTTGCTCCAATCAGGACTTAGTGCCGTTAGTGCTCCTCTTTGTTCCTGTCCTGTAACCCACCCTAATCATTTTAAGGATGTCTGCTTTGATGCCACATGAGCTTCAATCTCTGATGGTCTTTCAATGGGGACTCTATCAGAGGCTTTACTAAAGTCGAGATATCATAATTGTGCCCCCTCGTCCACTGGTTGGCTGATGAAAGAATGTTGTCGTTGGTTGAGCAGAACGATGTCGCTTGTGAAGCCATGCTGGGAATCATTGATCAGTGGTGCTTCTCGGTGATGATTTCGAATAGAGTTTGGTAATTGCTTCCAGTAATTTGCCTACTATTGATGTGTGTATTGTTAGACTGATTGAAACGACGTTAGTTAGGATAGTGATCTATCTATACCAATCAGTATTGACTGTTTCCTCCTCCCAGGTTTCTGGTACTCACACAGCCTGTTTTTTGGACATGTTAAACAACTTTGCTTTCAGGGCATATAAACTCTTCCTTACGTCCTTTAATACTCATGTAGATATCTCTCTCATCTCAGGACTGGGTGACTTATAGGCTTTGGTTTGTCTGACCTTACTAATCTCTGATGCTAGTCCTGCTATCTCACTTCCAATTTGCATTTTCTTCACTATCTCTGAATAGAGTGATTACCTCGGGTATCATGTTTAGATTTTCAGGTGGTGAAAACTGTTGAAAAAATATTTATTAAATTATTGCTCATTTCTCCGATGGTTATCAGTGAGCTCACGAGGTCAACCGTGTGGTCTGTCACCTCGTGTTTAGTTTTGATACATTGGTAGAGATCCTTTGGGGTTTGTCTTCGCCTCCCTTATCCTTACCTCATTATTCCTCTTTGCTTTCATATCTCGGTTTAACTCTACTTCGCCAATACCTATAATAGTCCCAGAGGTACAATTTCGCCACGATTTATCCTTCTACCTATATTCCTTTATTATTGACTGATGTTCTTTAAATAATTATTTATCCATTTGAATTCATTGTTTGTGATCTGAGTTTTTTGTATGGGTATGTTCTGCATCGTTAAGTATACTATTTAGATTATGGTGGGCTCCAGCAATCTCAGATCTCATTCCTTCAAATTGATTGTCATCTATTCAGGTTTCATTGGCCATGACACCCTCTCTCAGCTGCCTCTTTAAACTGTCAAGATTGGCCTTCTGAAATCGTCTGGTGCTTTGGTGGAATTTTCCCTTCGTCTGCCTGAAAATCTAACTGGAATCCAGATTTCTTTGTGATCGCTGTTTTGCAGGAAGTTAGATTCCCTCGACATTTGCTAATGAGGTTTTCTGTTCATCAGGAGCTAAATCCAATATTATTGCACGTGTGAGTTTGGGTTATATGTTGACTTGGGAAACGATTTTCTGGATCGTCTCAGAGAAAATCCTCCAGATTTACAGGATTACCCGTAAGACGATTAATCTATTTGCTTCAAGATTCAAGTCGCCTACTATACAGACTTTGTTGTTGTGTGTGTATGGAAGCCCTGCATTTCATCCCAGATAAGTCATCATTGATGCTATCAAGATTGGGGGTCTATATATATTTACTGTGATTAATTTCCCGACAAATAAGCAATTCAAATTGTTTCTGTATTCCTCTCAGTTTTTATTTCATATTTTCACCTTCCAGATTATCCCCTAACATATGAATTTTCCTCCGCCTCCTTTTTCTGGTCTGCCTATCGGTATGGAACGGTTTTGCTTAACCCGCAATTTGGTATTCATTTAATTTAAATTCCACGTGTGTCTAGGTTGATCCATCTTCAGTGAATACAATTATATCCAATTTCTTTGGTACCTTCACAAAGGCCTTATATCATCCATTTTGTTTTATGTACTTCTACTGTTTCAGCGTAAATGCCATTTAGTTAATCGTGTTCTGAAATTCTCTTCCCTTGCGTTTGGTTTCGCTCTGTCTAATTAGTTTTGTATCATTCTTTTATTTCCTGTCTTTCGCAACATTTTACCCGCTCCTGCAGTCTCCTCCACCCCCATTATCTATGTTCTCTTAGCAGTTTAAAACTTCGATATCTTTTGAACTGCCCCTCTGGCTTAACCAGGGTGCCTCCATCCCTGAACAGGTTTTGCATCTCTAGCATAAAGGTCCTTCTGCCATAGAGATTGTCCCAGTTGTCGTGAATGGGACTGATATTGACTTTGCAATATCTGTCCAAGACAGTCATTTACTTTTAACTGCATGACAACCATTCATTACCCAACTCTCATCTAAACGGAACCACACGGCATATATTAAGTCCCTACCCATAGTCCCTATTGATCTATGGCTACCTTGAACTTATCAAAGTTCCTCGCTCCTACAGCCAAATATCATTGCCTCCTGCACTGAGGCAGATAATGGGTTGTTCCCATTACCAACAAGATGTTGTCCCCATCCTGTCCTTCTCTCCCCCCACCCAGCTCTGCTTAAACACACCTCATCCTATTTTTGTTTTTTACCAAAGAGCCCCTGTCCATATGCCTTACCTGAAATTCTTTGAGGTAAAAAGTTTGTATACCTTCCTTGTCATCACCTTTATTTTTAACGTCCAATTCGTGATATCAAAGACTGAGCAGGTTTGGTACACTTAGCCTCATTATTTGTCGTTGTTGTCATGTTGTCTTCGAGTGGCCTACCCATTACCAGCTTGGTCCTCCACTACTCGACTTTCCACTGGTTTGATTTTTCGTCAGACACTGGCCTCGTCCAGCCTCTCCTTTTCCACTTCGCCAGCTCTTCCTTAATTTCAGGTTCTTGTGGCCCTCTCAATTTCTATGGCCCTCGCCAATTCTTTGATGGACCACTCAGTTGGTCAACAAACTCTCCGCCCCAAGACCACACATGTCAGCACTTTTACCGACATAAAAACCATTGACTCTTCAGGCTTCTACGCCTCGACTTTTCAGGCTTTACGCCCTTAACTCATGAGGCATAAAGGCAAGCATGAACTTAGCATGGTTCCCTGTTGCTGTAAACGCTTGCGCCACCCATCACAAGGATGTAGAGGTGCCCAATAAAAATAAAATAAACTATGACCTTATCTACTTACCTCTTTAAAAACCAAGACTTCCACCATCTATAAACACTATTAATTAATGTTTTTCTTTTAAGACTCGGCCTCGTGAACGTCTTTATGTGGCGGCAGTCTTACAGTACAATACACCGACAAAACTATCATTGTGTTATTTATAATACAGTTATTGTTAGGTGATTTATGGAGGTTCTGGGTGTAGGTGATTGCATATATTATTATGAGCACACTATTGGACTAATCCTGGTAAGCGAGGTTATCTTAATTATGAGTTCGTAAATGACATACAACGTTATTACTGTACGGGGAATAATAATGTGATTAATAACATATCATTTATTCGTTCTGTTAATAGGCGTCACTGTTGCCAAGAGGAAGATGAACGTTCGTCGCACATAATTGTCATGTAAGATTATCAGAGGCAGGTGGTAGTGGTGGTGGTTGTTATTGGTGGTGGTGTAAACTCTACCGGAGGAACTTACGTGTCCTGGTGTGTCCACTACAGTATCCACCATATAGGATAAATAAACCCTATTACCATAAACCGTTGCAAGACCCCACCAGTGCCGCTAACTTACCCCGCGGGTCATCCTGGCTGGGGTGAAAATGCTGTAATTATTGCTTCACCTGCACCGTTAATATAATTTTCAGGAAAGAGTTGTGAAGGATCTCGTCAAGGTAAATATAAAGGCATACACACACATTCTTGTTGTCCTGCCGCGGTGCCAACACACGACCCTCACATCCCCCCTGAACGGTGCCACCACACGACCCTCTCTACCCCCTGAACGGTGCCACCACGACCCTCACTACCCCCTGAACGGTGCCACCACACGACCCTCACTACCCCTGAACGGTGCCACCACACGACCCTCACACCCCCTGAACGGTGCCACCACACGACCCTCTCACCCTGAACGGTGTGCCCACACGACCCTCTCTACCCCTGAACGGTGCCACCACACGACTTCTACCCCTGAACGGTGCCACCACACGACCCTCACCACCCCTGAACGGTGCCACCACACGACCTCACTACCCCATGAACGGTGCCACCACACGACCACTACCCCTGAACATTGCACCACACGACCCTCACTACCCCTGAACGGTGCCACCACACGACCACTACCCCTGAACGGTGACCACACCAAGACCACTACCCCCGAACGGTGCCACACGACCTCACTACCCCTGAACGGTGATCACCACACGACCCTCACTACCCCTGAACGGTGCCACCCCACGACCTACCATTCCCTGAACAGCCACCACACGACCTCACTACCCCCTGAACAGTGACCCACGACCTCACTACCCTGAACGGTGCCACAGACCCTCACTACCCCTGAACGGTGCCACCACACGACCACTACCCCTGAACAGCCACCAACGACCTACCCCCGAACGCCACCACACACACCTCACTACCCAACGCACACACGACCCACTACCCCTGAACGGTGCCACCACACGACCTTCACTACCCCTGAACGGTGCTAACACACGACTCACTACCCCTGAACGGTGCCACCACACGACCACTACCCTGAACAGCACACACGACCTCACTACCCCATGAACGGTGCCACCACACGACCTTCACTACCCCCTGAACGGTGCCACCAAACACCTCACTACCCCTGAACGGTGCCACCACACGACCCCACTACCCTGAACGGTGACCACCACACGACCTCACTACCCCCTGAACGGTGCCACACACGACCACTACTCCTCGAACGGTGCCACCACCGACCTCACTACCCCTGAACGGTGACCACCACACGACCTCACTACCCCCTGAACGGTGCCACCACCACACGACCACTACCCCTGAACGGTGCCACCACACGACCCTCACTACCCCTGAACGGTGCCACCACACACCCTCACTACCCCTGAAGGGTGCCACCACACGACCCTCACCACTCCCCTGAACGGTGCCACCACACGACCCTCACTACCCTGAACGGTGCCACCACGACCCTCACTACCCCTGAACGGTGCCACCACACGACCCTACTACCCCCCTGAACGGTGCCACCACACGACCCTCTCTACCCCTGAACGGTGCCACCACACGACCCTCACCACCCCCTGAACGGTGCCACCACACGACCCTCACTACCCACCTGAACGGTGCCACCAACGACCCTCACTACCACCTGAACGGTGCCACCACACGACCCTCACTACCCTGAACGGTGCCACCACACGACCACTACCCCTGAACGGTGCCACCACACGACCTACTACCCTGAACGCCACCACACCACTACCCCTGAACGGTGCCACCACACGACCTCACTACCCCCTGAACGGTGCCACCAACGACCCTCACTACCACCTGAACGGTGCCACCACACGACCCCTCACTACCCCTGAACGGTGCCACCACACGACCCTCACTACCCCCTGAACAGTGCCACCACACGACCTCACTACCCCTGAACGGTGCCACCATAAACCCTCACTACACCTGAACGGTGCCACCACGACCTCACTACCACCTGAACGGTGCCCCACACGACCCTCACTACCCCTGAACGGTGCCACCAACGACCTCACTACCCCTGAAGGTGCCACCACACGACCTCACTACCCCTGAACGCAGCCACCACACGACCCTACACTACCCCTGAACGGTGCCACCACACGACCACTACCCCTGAACGGTGCCACCACACGACCCTCTCTACCCCTGAACGGTGCCACCACACGCCCTCACTACCCCTGGACGGTGCCACCACACGACCCTCACTACCCCCTGAACGGTGCCACCACACGACCTCACTACCACCTGAACGGTGCCACCACAACCCTCACTACCACCTGAACGGTGCCACCAACGACCTCACTACCCCTGAACGGTGCCACCACACGACCCCCTCACTACCCCCCTGAACGGTGCCACCACACGACCCTCACTACCCCTGAACGGTGCCACCACACGACCTCACTACCCCTGAACGGTGCCACCACACGACCACTACCCCCTGAACGGTGCCACCACACGACCCTCACTACCCCTGAACGTGCCACCACGACCTCACTACCCCTGAACGGTGCCACCACACGACCCTCACTACCACCTGAACGGTGCCACCACACGACCCTCACTACCACCTGAACGGTGCCACCACACGACCTCACTACCCCCTGAACGGTGCCACCACACGACCCTCACTACCCCTGAACGGTGCCACCCACGACCACTACCCCCTGAACGGTGCCACCACACGACCCTCACTACCCCTGAACGGTGCCACCACACGACCTCACTACCCCTGAACGGTGCCACCACACGACCCCTGAACAGTGCCACCACACAGCCCTCACTACCCCCTGAACTGCATTTCACATTCCCTCTACTACCACCTAGACAGTTTGGGCACTTGCCCCACTGGGCACTTTCACTTTGCTTTTGAACTTTGGTGCCACGACCCTCACTGCCCCCTGAACAGTGCCACCACACAACCCCTCACCACCTGAACAGGTGCCCACCACGACCCTCACCACCCTGGTGCCTGACCTCTCTTCCCCTAGACAGTGCCTCTCTACCTGAAGGTGCCACTTTACCCTGGCTGAGACACCCTCACTACCCCTAGACAGTGCCACATCCCTGCTGAGTTGCCCACCACGACTCTGAGACATGGGCCTCACTACCCCCTGGACGGTACCACTGAACGGGTGCCACCACACGACCTCTTTCACCACCTGAACAGGTACCACCACACGACCTCACTACCACCTGAACAGTGCCACCACGACCCTCACTGGGCAGTTTTACCACACGGCCTCACTGCCTGAGCGGACTGCATTCCTCCTGCCTGGGCAGTGCTGCTGACCCTCTTGGTGCCACCCTCACACTACCCCTGAGCAGTGCCTGCACGACCTCACTGCCCTCACCTGGGTGCCACGACCCTCTGCTACTGGGACAGGTGCTGCACACCTGGGCAGTGCCACCACGTACCCTGAACGGTGCCTGCAGCCCTCTACTACCCCCTAGACAGGCACCACACTCACCCCTGACAGTGCCACCTCCACTGCCCTGAACAGTTTTTGGGCACTCTTTGCCTGAACATTTACCACTTACGACCCTCCCTACCCCTGAACGGTACGACCCTCACCCCTGAACAGTGCCACCACGACCCTCACTACCATTTTGACCCTCTACCACCTGAACAGTGCCACCCACACGACCCTCACTACCCTGGGCATTTACACCCTCACTACCCCTGAACAGCACCACCACACGACCCTCCTCCTGAACGGTGCCACCACGACCCTCACTACCTGAACAGTGCACCACACGACCCTCACCCCCTGGGCAGGCTGCAGCCCTCCACCCCTGAACGGTGCCACACACGACCCCTCACTAGACAGACTTTTCACGACCTGCTACCGCTGGAGCAGGTGCCTTGCACCACGACACTCACTGTTACTGAACAGTGCCACCACACGACCCTCCTCTACCCCTGAGCCACAGTTGCCACCACACGACCCTCACCACCCTGAACGGTGCCACCACGTCCTCACTACCCTGAACGGTGCCTGCACATTTCTTACCCCCTGAACGGTGCCACCACGGCCCATACTACCTGAACAGGCGCACCCACGACCCTCCTGCCCCTGAACGGTGCCACCACGACCCACACTACCCCTGAACGGTGCCTGCGACCCTCACCCTGAACGGTGCACCTTGAACGGCAGGGGCTCGAAGGGTTGGGTCTGACTTACTCCTGGTAGCATTATTCAGTGCTGTACACTGGGCGTTGTATTACCCCACTAACGCTATATATTCTGTATTTTTGAAGTTGATTTCGGTATTGGTTAATTTCGCGTTAATGCTCATAAACTATCGGACACGCTGAGTGTTGTCGCGTGCTGTACTGTACAGGCGGGTGTTGTTGGTGTGTGGTGTTGTCGCTGATATGGCACTGTACCAGGCGAATGTTGTTGGTGTATGGTGTTTGTGAGTAGCGCTGTGCAGGCGGACATTAGTGTATGGTGTTGTCGCGTGTAACGCGCTGGGCGATGTTATGGTGTTGTCGCGTGTAACGTTTCTTACGACGTGTTGTTTAATTAACCAATAATGGTGTCGCGATAACACTGTACAGGCGGGTGTTGGTAATTCAACCTTCTATGGTGTTGTCGCGTGTAGCACTGTACAGGCGGGTGTTGTTGAGTGTATGGTGTTATGCGTATACTTGCGCCATACAGGCAGGTATTGGTGTATGAGTATTGTTATCGCGTGTAACTGTACAGAAGCGAGTGTTGTTGAGTGTATGGTGTTGTCGCGTGTAGCACTGTACAGGCAGGTGTTGTTGACCAGTGTCGCGTGTAGCACTGCCAGTAACGCCGTTGTCGCGTGTAACTGCTGGTGTTGTTGAGTGTATGGTGTTATCGCGTGTAGCACTGTACGGGCGGAGTGTTGTTTGATGCGCTAAAGATTGTTGTCGCGTGTAGCTGTACGGGCGGAGTATTGTTAGTGTATGGTGTTGTCGCGTGCTTAGCACTGTACGAGCAGGTGTTGTTGCGTAATTATTTATCGCGTGTAGCACTGCTGCAGGCAGGTGTTGACAGTGTATGGTATTTGTCGCGTGCTTTTGCAGAGCGGGTGTTGAGTGTATGGTGTTGTCGCGTGTAGCACTGTACAGAGCAGGTATTTGGTGACATATGGTATTGTGTAAATCTGTACTGTACACAGGCAGGTGTTGGTGTATGGTGTTACTCGCGTGTAGCACTGTACGAGCAGAATATTGTTAACCTGGAACATCATCAGGAGATAAAGAGACGTGTAGTATTGTCTTTTGAAGGATGATGTGTTTGTGGACACTGCGATAACTTATATGTTTTCTTAAGACCTGTACATTCAATATGAGGTTTCCGCGACTTTATCCAGCTGGTTGCGAGGCTTTATTGGTCGCTGATTTGCTAAGTGAGGCACGACGCCACATCTGCACCGTCTAAAATTTTCAGTGTTTTATATATACGGTGAGCATGTTTTGTTTACTAAAAGCAATGTTTATACCTGCTGAAATGTCTTTGTTAGCACTAAGAAAGTTTTTCTATTACCTCTGGACAATTCACTCAGCAGCAGCAGCTTTTTCACCACCACCAGCTGAATAACATTTAAAACTGCAGTTGATGCTGAGATGGTATAAATGGGCGAAGCTTAGTGAATATGTTGGTTGAAATGAAGACTGCTATTGTTGTGCTGATAGATTTGCTTCCTTACCCCCCACTCCACGGATTACATGCAGTCCCCTACTCCATTTCCCGACTACCCCCCACCTCCCTTCTCCAGTTAATTGAGAACTTTTACGCCGACACCATGCAGGAGACAGACGAATCAAAATCCTGGTTGTTGGGTCACGAACTTTTCTTTCTATTTGCATTGTTGTTGCCATTTATTCTTTGTTTACAGATCTGGGAAGTTATTTGACAGCCGGAAAAGTTTACCTCCCATTATTTGGGGCTGACTGTGATTTGTATTTATTTTTCTTATGGTTGTATTTTTTTGAGAGGCAGGCTATCATTTGCATCATCAACTCTTTAACCTTCTACCAGTGGTTCTTGACATTGAGAGAGGAAGGTCAATCTTTCAGGAACAAAAAATTAAACATATTTCCGGGCTGAAAAAAAAAAAAAAAAAAAAAAAATATATATATATATATATATATATATATATATATATATATATATATATATATATATATATATATATATCATTGTTTCCAAGTACCGTGTGATTTTATCAAGGAATATATATATATATATATATATATATATATATATATATATATTATATTTCATATAGTTAAAAACAAACATTTAAACGTAAGGAGGTACGAGACAGTTAGCTTTTTTTGGGTATGATGAGGAACAGCATAAATGGAAGTCAAGAGGCAGGGACATAAAGGTACTCCAAGCATACAACCAGAGCGAACAACAATGGTTTTAATTGAACAAGACTGGAATTTAAGAGCGAAATGGGTAAACATTGGTTTGACTTAGTGATGAATGAACGTTGCCAAATAATGTCATTAACTCCGAATGATGAATGGCTTTAAACATAGGTTGGATATATGAGCAGCAAAGTTTTGAATATAAATGGTTTTTAGTATTATGGGTCAGCCTGACCGTTGCGTTTCCACTATTATTGTCATTTGTAACTGTTTCATTTCTTCTTCATATAAATATTGCAGGAATGTCATTCTATCTGAGTTCACTCCCGAGAATGACCTTGTATTTTTCTGGAGGTAAGGCAGAGACTGCGTAATGAAGAATGAGATATGAAAACAATGCTGGTGTTTCAACGTGTGTCCTGACACAATAATTGTGCAGACACCGGGTTTATCTTAAGCACTTACCGAGAATGGTGGTGGTCAGTGTCAAACAACACCCTGGACAGCTCAATCCTGTCAATTCAATCCATCTCAGCAATACATACAACACAACCAATTTGAAACCGTTTGTTTATTTGGTCTAGAAAAGGCAATATGAGCAGTTGAAACTGTAACTTGAAAAAATGTGTTCATGTGACCTGTTTTGGGATCAGGGTGGAGGGAGTGAGAACATAGGTGTCTTCCCATTAAATTCAGTAGTAGTGCGGTAAATATCATCATGATGCTGCCTTCAACCCAAAGGCTTACCGGCACTATTGGAGGCCAAATCTAAAAAGTAGCAAGTACTGGGGTTCCCATAACATGCATAAATCTGGAATCTCTGTATTGAGTTTCTGAATATTGAGCTGCGGCGTTGACACACACACACACACACACACACACACACACACACACACTGGGTTCTATAATCATCAATATATGTTTCGGCGCTCCGTGATAAGACTGGGCACGTTACCGGTGTGTTGCGCAACCTATGACTGGGCAGAAAAGTTATTTAGAGCAGCAATACCAGAACGACCGGAGTGGTGATGCCTGTTCAGAACCATTAATATTATTATTGACCTTGTGTGTGTGTGTGTTCAATATTAGTAATTAAGTTATTTTTTCTTTACAGGTGGCGGCAGTGACCATCTCTGGGTGTTTTGCGGCGGCTAGTAAATTCTTGTTGTTGTAGGTTTTGCTGGTGAGTTGAGAGCTGGGCGTCGTGATATTGATGATAATTTTAATAGTTTTGTGAAAATGATGTGTTTCTAGTAGTTTGGTGGTTGTAGTAGAGGTGGCTCATGGTAACAATTAGTTTTGGGGTTTTATATGGTATAGAGGTATGGTAGGATGATGTTTGTTGTAATTATTTTAAGGGGAGGAACACCACTAACCTGCTGTTTGTTGAAGCAATTAATATTATATTATACACAGTACAGAGGGGTGAAGTGTTCCTCAAGACTGGACGTAAGTAAGAGACAGTCTACAGTGTGCAGTTTACCTCGGGGCTTACCCTCGCCAGCCCTCCACTCTAACAGGTCCTTCTACTCTCAGGAATGTGGCTGTTGGATTGGTCTTGTTACTATGCCTCAAGTACATAAGAACATAAGAAAGTGGGATACTGCAGGAGGCCGACTGGCCCATACAGGGCAGATCCCTTTCACACCCATCCCAGCACTTCCATGTGCCTATCCAACTTCGTCTTGAAGCTCCCTAGCGTCCCCGATCCTACTATAGCACTCGGTAGCCTATTCCACATATCCACAACTCTATTACCAAACCAGTGCTTGCCTATATCCTTTCTGAATCGGAATTTATCTGATTTAAAGCCTCCTAACTTAATAACTCAGACACAGGACTTATAGGTCAGTACCGTAAAGAAGCAGTAACTCTTCCCAGTGACCATCTTATTGTGTGTGTGTGCTCATGTGGGACCAACACTCCCAGTCGCTATTCTATAAGATTTTTATGACTAATCTCTTCCTCTTGAAGGTGACCCCCGCAGTGTGTGACCTGAGGTGTGTGTTGAAGGTCGGGTTAAATTATGTACATGATCCGCCACAGTCTGTCACCTCCCTCCTCGTGTTTCTCAAGTTTCACACAAATGTTTTCCTCCAACGGGATAAACGTCAGGACACATCACTTAAACTGTGACACAAACAAAAATGGCGGGCAAAAATTGTATCAATACTGGAGTGAGACTTTACTGTACCTTGAACTGGATTCTTTTTCTAAATTACTGTGAGATGTTTAACCCGCACCCTGAATAAGAACATAAGAAAATAAGGAGTCTGCAATAGGCCGGTTGGCCTGTGCATAGCAGCTCCTGTCGAGAGTTTCTACCACTCTCTATCATCCATGAATCTATCCAGCCACCCTTTGAAACTTTCCAGCGTTCCAGTACTTACTGCAAAGTTCTAAGCTTGTTCCACTCGTCCACCACCCTATTTGTGAACCAGTTTCTTCCTATCTCCCTCCTAAACCTAAACTTATCCAACTTAAATCCGTTGCTCCGAGTCCTATCCTGCTCAGATATTAAAAGAACTTTATCTATATCCCCTTTATTGATTCCTTTCTCCCACTTAAATACTTCTATCATATCTCCCTGCACTCTTCGTCTTTCTAGGGAATGCAAGTTAAGTTTCTTTAACCTATCCTGATATGGAAGGTTTCTAAGTCCCGGAATCATTTTCGTCATTCTTCGCTGCACCGACTCTAGTGAATTGATATCCATTCTATAACAGGCACCAGAACTGAACCGCATAATCGAGGTGCGGCCTGACTAGCGCAAGATATAGTTGCAATCTCTGCACTCTTATTACTTACACTTCTAGATATAAAACCCAATACTCTGTTTGCCTTATTTCGAACATTAACGCACTGTTTTCTAGGCCATAGGTCCGGGCTTACAAGTACCCCTAGGTCTCTTTCACAAGTCGACTTCTCTAGGTTGATGTTGTTAAGGCTGTATACATTGACAGTATTTGTTCTTCCAATATTAAGTACGCTGCACTTGCAGGTGTTGAATTTCATTTGCCATTTTTCAGACCACCCCTGCAGTTTATTTAGATCCTCCTGTAATGCATTTGCATCCTGCCCTGAATTAATCTGCTGCCGCCCTATTTTGGTGTCATCCGCAAACTTGCTTATGTCACTGCTGATCCCAGTATCTAGATCGTTTATGTAGATTATGAACAAGAGTGGGCCCAGTACTGACCCCTGGGGAACCCCACTGGTTACACGACCCCACTCAGATTTAACACCATCTACGCTGACCCTCTGTGTTCTATCGGCGAGCCATGATTTTATCCAATTTAAAACTTTCCGCTCGATACCATGAGCCTTAATTTTTCTCAGAAGCCTGGAGACTGTGGACCGTGTAGCTTCCCCTCCCTCCTTCCCTCCCTCCCTGCCTGCCTGCACACTGATCTCTGGGGTGATTATAGAATGAAAGTATTATAATGTAAAGTTACTGTAGCAGACATTCTCAGGTGAAGGCAGTATATATAAGAACATAAGAATGGAGGAAACTGCAGCGGCCCTATTGGCCCATACTGGGCAGTCCCATTTACACCCAACCCCTATTGCTCATATGAGCATCCAACCTATGTTTGAAGCAATTCAGCGTATTCGAGTTAATGATGATATTTGGTAACTTGTTCCATTCATCCACTACTCTGTTTCCAAACCAGTGTTTACCGGTCACGCCTAAAATCTAAATTTGTCTAATTTAAACCATTGTTACATGAGTTCACCTTGGTTGGATAGTTGAGTACCTTTTGTAATGTCCCTTTGTTTAGCCCTCCTGCTCTTCCACTTATGCCACACCTCTATCAGGTCGCCTCGCCTCCTACGTCTCTCAAGGGAGTGCAAATTAAGATGCTTTAAATCTCCGTCTTATACTCAAGGTTCCTAATGCCCGGGATTAGTCTTATCATTCTTCCTCTGAATTCTTTCCATGATTCTATATCCATTCTGTAATACGGCAGACCAGAACTGAACTGCGTAATCCAGGTGTGGTCTCACAAGAGCAAGATACAGTTTAGATGACCTCGCTAGTCTTGTAACTAACACTTTTTGTATGAACCCAAGTAATTTTATTAGCTCTAGATGAGCAAAAACACATTGTTTATTTGGCTTAAGGTTCACATCATTACTCCTAAATTCCTCTCGCAGTCGATTTCTATGGCATCGTTGTTCATCTGGTATCTGGTTTTCCTGTTTACATCTCCTATACTGAGTACTTTACATTTGTCGACGTTGAATTTCATCTGCCATTTTTCAGACCATTCGAAAAATTTGTTTAGATCTTCCTGTAGTTTTGCCGAGTCCTTGTCAGATTTGATAACACGTCCTATTTAGTGTCAATAGCAAATTCTTACTTATGTTGCTGTCACAATGCCGATATCTATAAATGTTTATGTATATATATATATATATATATATATATATATATATATATATATATATATATATATATATATATATATCCCTCATTACATAATATCCCAGATTACACATGTCAAAATAATGTACATCAGTTTGTGGGGATCACCATGATATACACGGCAGTATATTTTTATTATATTTGTTTGTATTTAAATTGATCAGAATATACAGGACAGGATTTATAGACTTAATCCCTGAAATTGGCAGAATGTTTGTGGCTGAAGGATAACTACAGCTGTCACCCACCTACCCTTTCCCTCCCCTTCCCTACGTACTACAGCTATCATCCCTATCCTCCCCCTCCCCATGTACTGTAGCTATCACCCCTCCCCTCTCACCTATGTACCACAGCTATCACCCCTCCCCCATATACTACGGCTATCAACCCCTCCCCTCCCTCCTCCCAAAATCTGCGTAAATACACTGGTTCACCTCCCCCTCCCCCCCTACACCCCAGCCCTCACCTGTATCATGTTGAGGTAGTTGCCAAGTGTCCTGGGAAAGTTGCGGAAGAGGAAGGTCCCAGGTGACTCGCGGGGTCAAAGGTCAAGGTCACTTGTGATATAATTAGAACTTAAGATATTGTGCCACACGACAGCGCCATTTTTCCTGCACAGCTCGTCACAAAACTATCGGTACACTGTTCTTGGTTTAGGGAAGGAGTCTGTATTTTGAGGTCAAAGGTGAAGGACATTAGTGTTGTTGTTATTATATACACCATTGTTTCACACTGTATACACAAATCCATGAAGTGGTTGATGTTTACACTTGTTAGGTGGTCCAGTTAGATGTGTGGCCAGGTAGAGTGAGAAGCGTAGCAGTGTTAACGTCACCTGGTGGAGGCAATGTTCACTCACGGATCCTATATGTAGAGATGATCAAGTATTCACGTCTCTCTGTCTACTGTTTGAGACACAGTCCTCTATGTTGTACACTGACGCCATCACGGTCCAGCTGAGGGTCGGATGACTTATTGTAGCTCCGTCAGAAGGCAAGTTACACACCTTGGTGTCTGTCGTATTGTAAGTAAGGAAGTGTGTGTGTGTGTGTGTGTGTGTGTGTGTGTGTAGCCATTTTGACAATTAATTTCCTTTTATTTATAAATTATGATAATGAAAATATGCTCGAATATCTGGACAACTTCGTGTAAACCTGGCAGACGATATTCTGCAGCCAAAACCTGACTCCTTTCCTCCCCGCCAATAACTGCTGCAGGACTGCACCTCACGTCTTCTCAGTCACATATAAGCTCTCTCTACTGTGTATTCTATAATATGCAAATTTTCCACTAATTAAAATTTTCATAAATTCTTCTTTTCATTTTCACTTTCTTGCTCAAGGTCTGACCTGAGTAACATCTGTCCGACGCAGAAGTCTCATTTATTAACAAAAGGATAGATTCCACGCTTGAAAACGATTCCACCCAGAGTAATGCCAGCAAAGGTTTACAGCTGTCACCAATGTTTTCACCTGAGTTGAACATGTTTATGTATGTATGATGTTGTACAGTACTAGTTCTCAGATAACCTTCAAGACTCTGATGTTATTCTCAGCAGGTGTTGGGTGTCACAACACAACACAGACCTACACAAGGGCCGTAAAATCATTTTAAGTGACAGTGACACGGGTGATGGTCAGTCCAAGTGTGTGTGGCGAACATCAACCTAGAGAAGTCGACTTGTGAAAGAGACCTAGGGGTACTTGTAAGCCCGGACCTACGGCCTAGAAAACAGTGCGTTAATGTTCGAAATAAGGCAAACAGAGTATTGGGTTTTATATCTAGAAGTGTAAGTAACAAGAGTGCAGAGGTCTTATTGCAACTATATCTTGCGCTAGTCAGGCCGCACCTCGATTATGCGGTTCAGTTGCGTGCCCCTATTATAGAATGGATATAAATTCACTAGAGTCGGTGCAGCGAAGAACCCAAAAATGATTCCGGGACTTAGAAACCTTCCATATCAGGATAGGTTAAAGAAACTTAACTTGCATTCCCTAGAAAGACGAAGAGTGCGGGGAGATATGATAGAATTATTTAAGTGGGTGAAAGGAATCAATAAAGGGGATATAGATAAAGTTCTTATAATATCCGAGCAGGATAGGACTCGTAGCAACGGATTCAAGTTGGATAAGTTTAGGTTTAGGAGGGAGATAGGAAGAAACTGGTTCACAAATAGGGTGGTGGACGAGTGGAACAAGCTTAGCAACTTTGTAGTAAGTGCGGGAACTCTGGAAAGTTTCAAAAGGAGGCTAGATAGATTCATGGATGATAGAGAGTGGTAGTAACTCTCGACAGGAGCTGCCATGCACAGGCCAACCGGCCTATTGCAGACTCCTTATTTTCTTATGTTGTATACAAGAGAACTACAGCCTGGGGTAACTGTGTGTTGTAGACCCACACAGCACACTGAAGCCGCCGACGACACCCACAGTATGTTGGGGGCCAGCCACACTTTATAATTTATTTTTCTTCTTTTATGAAGTAAAAAAATTCAGCTGTGAAAGCTTAGTGTATTTTTTACAGCTATTTGAAGTATTGTATTACATCCATAACTGTTTGTCGTAGCTTAGAGGAACATGCGAGTCAGGCTTTGCCATAACACGACGTGATGGTATGTTAAAGCGGGAACAGTGGCAACGAGAAGTGTCTACCATTCTTTCACCTTCAGCCTCCACTACACTGTACAGTACACCCAACCTTTAGCCTCCACTACACTGTACAGTACACCCAACCTTCAGCCCCCACTACACTGTACAGTACACCCAACCTTCAGCCTCCACTACACTGTACAGTACACCCAACCTTCAGCCTCCACTACACTGTACAGTACACCCAACCTTCAGCCTCCACTACACTGTACAGTACACCCAACCTTCAGCCTCCACTACACTGTACAGTACACCCAACCATCAGCCTCCACTACACTGTACAGTACACCCAACCTTCAGCCTCCACTACACTGTACAGTACACCCAACCTTCAGCCTCCTGCCACACTGTACAGTACACCCAACCTTCTCAGCCTCCACTACACTGTACAGTACACCCAACCTTCAGTTTCCACACTGTACAGTACACCCAACCTTCAGCCTCCACTACACTGTACAGTACACCAACCTTCAGCCTCCACACACTGTACAGTACACCCAACCATCACGCCCATCACACTGTACAGTACACCCAACCTTCAGCCTCCACTACACTGTACAGTACACCCAACCTTCAGCCTCCACTACACTGTACAGTACACCCAACCTTCAGCCTCCACTACACTGTACAGTACACCCAACCATCAGCCTCCACTACACTGTACAGTACACCCAACCTTCAGCCTCCACTACACTGTACAGTACACCCAACCTTCAGCCTCCGCTACACTGTACAGTACACCCAACCTTCAGCCCGCCACTACACTGTACAGTACACCCAACCTTCAGCCCCACTACACTGTACAGTACACCCAACCTTCAGCCTACCCCTTGCAGAGTACACTGTACACTGTACAGTACACCCAACCTTCAGCCCCCTACACTGTACAGTACACAACCTTCAGCCCCCACTACACTGTACAGTACACCCAACCTTCAGCCTCCGCTACACTGTACAGTACACCCAACCTTCAGCCCCACTACACTGTACAGTACACCCAACCTTCAGCCCCACTACACTGTACAGTACACCCAACCATCAGCCTCCACTACACTGTACAGTACACCCAACCTTCAGCCTCCCACTACAGTGTACAGTACACCCAACCTTTAGCCTCCCGCTACACTGTACAGTACACACCCAACCTTCAGCCCCCACTACACTGTACAGTACACCCAACCTTCAACCTTCTGAGTACACCCAGCCCCCACTACACTGTACAGTACACCCAACCAGCCTCCGCTACACTGTACAGTACACCCAACATTCAGCCCCCCACTACACTGTACAGTACACCCCAACCATCAGCCTCACTGTATGCACTCTTCAGCACTACACTGTACAGTACACCCAACCATCAGCTCACCACACTGTACAGTACACCCAACCTTTCAGCCTCTACTACAGTGTACAGTACACCCAACCTTTAGCCTCCGCTACACTGTACAGTACACCGACTTTCAGCCCCACTACACTGTACAGTACACCCAACCTTTAGCCTCCTTTACACTGCCAGTACGCAATGCTCAGCCCCACTACACTGTACAGTACACCCAACCTTCAGCCCCCACTACACTGCACCAGTACACCTTCAGCCTCCGCTACACTGTACAGTACACCCCAACCTTCAGCCCCCTACACTGTACACCCAACCTTCAGCTCCCCCTACACACTGTAGTACACCCAACCTTCAGCCTCCACACTGTACAGTACACCCAACAGCCCCTCACTACACTGTACAGTACACCCAACCTTCAGCCCCCACTACACTGTACACTGTACACCCCAACCATCAGCCTCCACTACACTGTACAGTACACCCAACCTTCAGCCTCCACTACAGTGTACAGTACACCCAACCTTCAGCCTCGCTACACTGTACAGTACACCCACACCTTCAGCCCCACCCCCACCACACTGTACAGGTACACCCAACCTTCAGCCTCCTGTACAGTACACTGCTACACTACAGTACACCAACATTCAGCCCCACTACACTGTACACAGTACACCCAACCATCAGCCTACACTGTACAGTACACCCAACCTTCAGCCCCCACTACACTGTACAGGTACACCCAACCATCAGCCTCCACTACACTGTACAGTACACCCAACCTTCAGCCTCCACTACAGTGTACAGTACACCCAACCTTTAGCCTCCCTTTACACTGTACAGTACACCCGACTTTCAGCCCCCACTACACTGTACAGTACACCCAACCTTTAGCCTCCGCTACACTGTACAGTACACCCAACCTTCAGCCCCCACTGCACTGTACAGTACACCCAACCTTAGCCCCACTGCACTGTACGAGTACGCAACGCACAGCCTCCGCTACACTGTACAGTACACCAACCTTCAGCCCCCACTACACTGTACAGTACACCCAACGCCTTCAGCCCCACTACACTGTACAGTACACACCCAACCTTCAGCCTCCGCTACACTGTACAGTACACCCAACCTTCAGCCTCCACTACAGTGTACAGTACACCCAACCTTTAGCCTCCGCTACACTGTACAGTACACCCAACCTTCAGCCCCACTACACTGTACAGTACCCAACCTTCAGCCTCCACTACACTGTACAGTACACCCAACCTTCAACCCCCACTACACTGTACAGTACACCCAACCTTCAGCCTCCACTACACTGTACAGTACACCCTTGAACCTTACAGCCCCACTACACTGTACGAGTACACCCAACCTTCAGCCCCCACTACACTGTGTACAGTACACCCAACCTTCAGCCCCCACTACACTGTACAGTACACCCAACCTTCAGCCCCACTACACTGTACAGCATACACTTCAGCCTCACACTGTACAGCACACCCAACCTTCAGCCCCCTAACACTGTACAGTACACCCAACCTTCAGCCCCCACTACACTGTACAGTACACCCAACCTTCAGCCCCCACTACACTGTACAGTACACCCAACCTTCAGCCCCCACTACACTGTACAGTACACCCAACTCTGTACAGAACTACACCATAGGGTGGGAGTTAGTTAAATTGTCTTCAGCTCGGCCTCTCCAGCCGCCAGATATTATAAAACCAGTTCTCGGCTCCCAGAGAACTGAGCGGCTCCGTGTGACAGTTAGCTCACGTGGCCGGGCAGGTGTCTCTAACATTTGCTGTGGCGTATATTCTGCTGTGTATATATATATTATTAACTGTTAATTGACCACTACGCACCATTTAAAACTGAACTTTTTATTTTCCTCTTAACTACCAATTAAGACAAGAACAACTACGAAGACTGGATCCAGATTCTCAGAGATTCGCCAGGTGTTTTTTTTTTTTTACTCTTACGTATTAGACAACAGTACGACGCAATGCATTATCGACGCCACAGTGAGCACCAAGGTTGTGGCGTATCTTAGGTGAAGCCAGTCATAGGCTCTCACCCGTCTTATTAGCCATAAAATATAGACTCCCGTCCTAGACAGTTAACACGTGTTTTTAGTCTTACAAACAAAACGCCATTACAAAACAAGGAAGAGACACCGGTCCTTGTCGACACGAGACGACTGGACAAGCACTGGGCAGACTAATATGTACTTTAATCAATTTAAATGAAATAGAGTTCACAGTGGGCTCTCAGTAACCGCCGCTTGAGAGGTTGTATACAAGAAGAGTACAAGAAGTTTACTCAGAAAATCAAGTACAAATATATTCAGACAATTACAACTACAGTACTATGTCATAAATACAGGAACCAAATGCTTCAGAGTATCTTCAACCATGAAAAACGTTATTGAGTTAGTGTATTATTAATTTTCTTTTTACCATAAGTTAGTGAATGATAAAAACGTTTGTCTTTACTGATGCTCTCCTTCACCCCAATTCTTCCTACCTACTTATTCTACGCTGCCCACCTCCTCCTTTCCTACAATCACCTGCACTTTAACCTGGTACAGTGATTGGCGAGTTTTGTGAGACTTGGCACCACTGTGTTTGTTGACGTTGCAGTGTATTGAGGTGAATGGGTAGGAGCAATCTTGTTATAGTGGACAGATAACGGCGTAAGATAGGCTTTCTCGCTGATAGTTCCTCTCTGGCTACAGATTACATTCTCATCACCAAATATGACGTCAATGACTGATATAACATTGGATGGTGCTGACGAGGTGGTGTGACGGCGACCACACCACCATATTACCCTCTTATTTACATTATCCTCCTCAGTCTATGAGTATCGGTATTTTCTATTTAATTTCAGTAAATAAACAGAATAATAAATATAGGGTTATTGTCTGTTAGCTGCTGCAATATGTAGTTAATATATTCTTACATGAAAACTTTTGGAGATGGAGTCATTTTATGAGAAGAATGTTTACATAAGAATGGAGGAAACTGCAGCGGGCCTATTGGCCCATACTGGGCAGTCCCATTTACACCCAACCCCTATTGCTCATATATCCATCCAACCTACGTTTGAAGCTATCCAGCGTATTCGAGTTAATGATGATATTTGGTAACTTGTTCCACTCGTCCACTACTCTGTTTCCAAACCAATTTTTACCTATCTCGCGACAAAATCTAAATTTGTCTAATTTAAAACTATAGTTACGAGTTTGCTCCTAGGTTGGATAGTTTGAGTACCTTTGCTTAGCCCTGACTTCCATTTATACACCTCTATTATATTGTATAAATAATAATGTACTTTGCCGTCGTGAAAGTTAGATGTTACAGAGGCAGGTGGTGCTGGGGGGTGTGAGGTGCTGAGTCAAGGGCAGGGCAGGGGGGCAGTCTTGACCAGACGTCATCATGAGGAATCATCATGTCAAATATACTTGGAGAACTTTAAGGCTCGCTATTTAATGATAAGAGTATAATTGACATTTCACACCTACATACCACGCGTTACCTTCTGTTATACACGATATATTATGTGGAACAGATTTGGGCAACTATTCATAAAATATTACAAACCTCCTTGCATAACAATCACTTACAAAGTAACCCATTGGACTATGTTAGTCACAAGTCCTACAGACATGTTGGTATATTAGTTGATAATGTTAAGTGAAAGAAAAGTTTAGCAGGTGTGCTATGATGTGTCCGGTAGTGCCATACATAGTAGACCACAACGAAAATTTTCCCTTGATAATTAACACATCCATAATACTTATAACACAATCATATAATTGTGTCAATTGAAATGTGATCATAACCCATTGAGACCCGAATACCACTTTATTGATTTTGTTCTCTCTAACGCCAAACAATTTTATTCAGCTGAAGTACAACCCCGAGGTACCTCTACATAATGCTACAACGTAATGCAGGGAGCAACCCACACTAGTATAGTCAGTGGACATTCCTCCATACTCAACACAACCTCGCGACCACCGCCACTCTCCAATCTTATCGCACAAGATGGCTGGGGCTGTCAATCAGCTCTTGTCAGACAACATTTATGGGTCTTAATATAAGGTGTCAGTCGTCAAAATCAGCAAAATTATGGACAAGGTGAACATTAGTGAAGTAATGTTAATGGCTGTCTGACAGTTTGTGACGTCAGCCTCACTGGCCTGGCAAAGGCTGTGACTAACCTGATTGAAAATACTTTAGCGATTGTGGTCAACACGTGGGAACCTCTATTCCAACACCCCAGCCTCTATCCTAACCCCTAGCCTCTATTCCAACCCCCAGCCTCTATCCCAACCCCTAGCCTCTATCCCAACCCCTAGCCTCTATCCCAACCACCAGCCTATATCCCAACCCCTAGCTTCTATCCCAACCTCCCCCAGCCTCTATCCCAACCCCCAGCCTCCCATCCCAACCCCCAGCCTCTATCCCAACCCCCAGCCTCTATCCCAACCCCCAGCCTCTATCCCAACCCCTAGCCTCTATCCAAGCCCCCAGCCTCTATCCCAACCCCTAGCCTCTATCCCAACCCCCAGCCTCTAGCCCTGATGAGTACTATAAAATAATCAAATATGTTTTTTTTTAGATTTGATTCACAATTTCACGAAAAACTCTCAGCAACTACTACCATATTACTGCTCGGTCATTATGTTCATTGATACAGATGTATTTCAACCTCACAACATCCAATGATCTGGTTCCAGCACTTACTATCCACAGAGAATGTGTTGGTGGAGGTATTAGTGTTGTTGAGGAACACTGTGTTGAGTATAAGACGTGCATGGTGTATGTGGGACACAGTTAAAGAAAGAATTATTTACCACAAAGAGCTTATAACTCTCTAGAACAAATAATATTTCAATAGCGAAGATGTTATTGTAAATATACGTGTGTGTGGAGGCTCTTAGTATTGGAGGAGATATTCTAAAATGGATTAGGGCGTGGTTACAGGACAGGAAAAAGCAAGTGAGCATTAACGGCACTAAATCCGATTGGTGTAACGTCACTAGTGGAGTACCCCAAGGCTCAGTACTTGGACCATTATTATTTATAATATACATAAACGACATAGATATAGGCGTAGACAGCAACATACGTAAATTTGCAGATGACACTAAAATAGGGCGTATAATTAAATCTGACGAGGACTCTGTAAAACTACAGGAAGATCTAAGCAAAATTTTTCGAATGATCTGAAAAAATGGCAGAAGAAATTTAATGTGGACAAATGTAAAGTACTCAGTATAGGAGATGTAAACAAAGAAACCAGATACCAGACGAACAACAATGCTATAGAGAAATCTGATTGTGAGAAAGATTAAGGAGTAATGATAAGTAGGGATCTTAAACCAAGTCAACAATGTGTATTTGCTCGTAACAAGGCTAACAAAGTACTTGGGTTCATACAGAGGAGTGTTAGTTACAAGACTAGCGAGGTCATCCTCAAACTATATCTTGTGCTTGTGAGACCTCACTTGGGTAACGCAGTTCAGTTCTGGTCACCGTACTACAGAATGGATATAGAATCCCTAGAAAGAATTTAGAGGAGATTGATTAGGAACCTTGAGTATAGAGACAGATTAAAGCATCTTAATTTGCACTCCCTTGAGAGACGTAGAGTGAGGGACGATATGATAGTGGTGTATAAATGGAAGTCAGGGCTGAACAAAGGTGATATAACAAAGGTACTCAAACTATCCAACCAGGAGCGAACTCGTAGCAATGGTTTTAAATTAGACAAATTTAGATTTAGGCGAGGGATAGGTAAACACTGGTTTTGAAATAGAGTAGTGGACGAGTGGAACAAGTTACCAAACATCATCATTAACTCGAATACGCTGAATAGCTTCAAACATAGGTTGGGTGGATATATGAGCAATAGGGGTTGGGTGTAAATGGGACTGCCCAGTATGGGCCAATAGGCCCGCTGCAGTTTCCTCCATTCTTATGTTCTTACGTCTGCAGCTGGTGAGAGGAGTTTGTCCACAGTTAAATATGTAATATTTACACAAGATCAACAATGGGACAAGGAGGAGTGAATGACCTTGCGAAGTTGTACATTCATCGTTACTTATCTAATTATATAAGTTAGTTTCGTTAGTCTTAAACACATTTCCTCACAAAGTAAAGAGACAAGTAGAGTTTGGTATTAAAATGACTGTTTGTAATATAATTCAGTGATGTATTACATTTATTACAGTGTTTAGTATTAATAATTGTTTTTAGTTATAACTTATAGAGTTTGTTGATGCTGAGCCTAATGTTGATGAGTATCATCCAGCTTTGGTACAGCTCCCAATTGTTCCTCTTACTTTGACACCACGACATAAATATCGTTTCTCACACTCATTTTTTTTTCCATTTCTGTATTTATTTGCCCCCCCCCCCCTCCCCCCAGGCCCTGATGTGGGTCGGTGACCTGTGCCTGGGTGGGGTAATACATGTAAAAAAAATATATATACCATTTGGTGTGTATAATATACCCGATTATTTAAAGCTCTCTACAGTATATATATATTTCTGCTCATTATAAGAAATACCCTTTACCTCCTGTTTGTCCTCTTACCTCACCCCTCCCTACCCCTTAATCCGCCCACCCATTCACCCTTCACATCCCTTACCCCTACCTTTGTCTCCCCTCTATACTCACCCCGTTTTCTTTACCTTACCCTTCTCCTTTCCTACTCTCCTGACGCCGCTCACTTCCCTTTTCCTTAAGCCAACCCTCAGCTTTCACCCCTCCCTTTCCCCCCTTTACATCAACCCCCCTTTCTCTCTCCCTCACCCAGCCTTCTCCAAACTTTCACCCTTGTGACAGACCCCAAACAAGCGCCTCCAACCCCCTATATTATCACCCTTTCCCTTGCAACTTCACCCCATCCCCTATAACACCCCCGCCCCTAGATCACCACTCCCTTCCCTACACCATCATTCCCTTCCCCACACCATCACCTCCTTCCCCCTACACCACCCTTCTCTCTACAACACCACCCCTTCCCCCCTACACCCCCCACCCCTTACTTCTCCGTGAAATCAGTATTGCCTCTCAGCTGGGGAGGGAGGGGGTGGTTGTGGTGGCGGGGAGGGGTGCTAGTGACGTCAGAGGGTCCATTGAACTACTGCATTGTGAAGGAGGTGCAGCGGGCGGGGAGTGGCCATTTTACTCTACTTAACTTTACTTTAGTTTTTGAGGGGGGTGTGGGGGGGGGAGGTTACCTGTAGTCACCTCAGTGCCAGATTTTTATGATCTGACTGGTAATGTTTTCGGTGGTGAGGGATATTTTTTGTTTGTTGTTTCCATGGGCGTCTTAATTTCGGCAGTGTCCAATATTAGTTTATCCTTGTGTTTACTTTATTTATAAGGTGAACATTTTTGAACAGTACAGTACACACACACACACACACACACACACACACACACACACACACACACACACACACACACACACACACACACACACACACACACACAACAGGTGACCCAGGCAGCTGTTGTCTCCACCTTACCTCACCTAAATCAAGAATGTGTCGGTACCTGAGTAAGCCAAGGCAGGTGTGATCATGTCTACCTCCGTCACTGCATCTGACAGAAACCCTTGGTGAAACAATTAATAGTAGTGGTAGTAGTATTAGTATTAGTAGTAGTAGTTGCAGTAGTATATTTAAATTTGGTCACACTAATGTCAAGTCGTCACTCATACTTTCATATATCTGTCCGTCCGTCAGTTTCTACGTGTAATCAGTATATGTTCCTGATGACTGTCTTGTGTCCCCTTATCGGATGAGTTTAAATATGGGTGTCTGTCCCGTCGACCCACTTTTTCAAGGTCGCGTGGTCACTTTACGATAAGATAACGTGAGGGTCTCTGAGGGTCCATCTGGTTCACCACGTTGTGCTAGTGACCGTACCCCTCAGTCAGTGCTACCTCTAGGGGGACCTATTTACCAAACCTTTTTTTATAAGGAAATAAATGTTTTAGGTTTTTTCATTTCCATTGGTGTGGTTGTTTGTGTTTGTTGAGCGTGTGTGTGTGTGTGTTGTTAGCGTGACGTGACC
The DNA here is from genome assembly GCF_018991925.1 of Homarus americanus. NCBI lineage: Eukaryota > Metazoa > Arthropoda > Malacostraca > Decapoda > Nephropidae > Homarus > Homarus americanus. The sequence continues at coordinate 39,775 of NW_024714960.1, forward strand.
TTTTAGACCGTGAACTTCTCATGATAAAGTCACACGTGATATTTAACCTTTCCTAAAGGTAGATTTTCGTAAATTACCTCCGACTTTCTGATATTTTTTGAGATAGTTAAAAAGTTATTGGTGGCTGTTGTGTTACGGCTATTATATTGTAGCAATGTTTCTAAACTTGTGTTAAATGTATCATGTCAGTTGGCCTAAATAAATAACAGAATTGAGTTTTGTATCCAAGCAACTATGTGTATACTAAGTACTTCTCAAATACCCGCAACACAGTGGACACTCCGACCAAACTTAAAAATATTCCAATTCCAGGTTTATAAAAGTTATTATGTTGAATTATCCCCATAATTAAGGACATAAGAACACACACGGTACTGTAGATCCAAAGGTCAACACTCGTGTGTGTACCCCAGCCCCCAGGACGGTGATGTACACCACCAGTACCGTTATTATTATGAGCGTCATCAGTAAACTAGGTAGACCCCGTGTAGCTGCCCCACTGTTGACTGTACGTCTATATAAGGTCGTATAATACAGTACTGGGATACATACAGTACTCTCACACATCTACAGGTGCTGATAGTTCTGATAAATAGAAGTATTATTATAACTGTGTAGATTATGTAAGCATTATAAGGGAACATCATCTTGTACAGTACACACTGGAGGAACATTGTTTACTTCATGTCCGCCACACTACCCTCTCTCCCTCACCCCCAGTTCTCTGTATCCTCTCTCCCCTCTTAATGGCTGGCATCATTACGTAAAATATTTAAGCAACATTCTTCGTAAACTTACTCAATAAATATGTTAACTGTCTCCTAGAATCCTGAGGAGTGAACGTTAAGCGACCCTTACCAATTACTGCACTGACGTAGCAAAGTACTCTGTGACGTCACTAATTTGCTGTTTTGCCATTGGGTAATTCTGACATTCATGGACGTCTAGTTCAGCTTCCTCGAAAAACTTTACTTGGGTGGGGGTGAGGAGGGACGGATGAGAGAGTGGGAGGGGGGGGGGGACATCACAGGATCCGGCTCCCTGGTGACGTTAGTAGTTTGGAACAAAAACCCTGTCAGGTTCAGTAAGATATATATATTCCGGTTGTGGGACCAGTTACGGACGCTCTTCCAGGTACGTTAAACTTATAACCCGACCCAACAATAGTGATGATGTACTGTAGGTGTGTGCGTCACTCTCCAGGAATGTTGTCTCGCTGTGTTTTTACTGACCGCTACGCCAAGTTTAGGGAAAATTTTCATTCTTAAAATTGGATGACTTTCATGATGGTGTTTATTACACTGGTTGCTGTAACCCGCATCCCTGACCTCACCACCCAGGAGATACTTATAAACACTGATTAAAATTACATGTTAAATAAGTGTGTGTGTGTGAGAAGCTTCTTCGTCCTTATAATTTTCCTCTTTCTGTCGGTAATATTTTACTGACCAACTCAAGAAGTAAAGACAGATAAACCTCCCGTATAGGCTGTAGGTCTTATTGAAGATGTGTTTTTTTATCAGTATTATATTAATCACTATATTATTTACTATTAATGGAACATAACTCGGGGAACCTTAAACCCCCGGGCTCACTCAGTTAACCCGAGCCACAAGGACAGCCCTGCCAGCTTGACGTGTTCCTGGAATTAAAACACACCATCAGTGAACCATGTCTGATTATAGCAGGAACCGACCACTGATCTTTGCCCAACTTAACGATATCCTAACAATGTAATTAAACTACACTTAAAAAATGTGAAGTTAGGTATTTAAAAGAGCAAGTAGTCAAGAGTTGTTGTCACAACAATAATATTATTGGGACATTAACGTGACATCACTTCCTAGGCTGTTGGTGCTCAGTCCTTACGTGGATTATATTAACCCCTTGAGTACGATGACGTTAACCCCTCGAGTAAGATGACTTACCCTTGAGGTGGATATATTAAGTGTGGTTAGGTTAGGTTTGGCTTGGTTAGGCTATGTTGAGTTAAGTTTGGTAATTGTTATCAGGCAAACCCTTGTTTCTTCATCAATACAGTTTATTGTGCACCTGTCTGTCTGTCTGTCTGTTTGTCTGTGTAAAATGTTTTAGTTTATTAACTTGAATAAGACCTCCGGAATTAAAAATTAAATCAAGTCACAGTCTTACATCTAAAGTTAAGTTATATAATAAGCATTTTCTGTACACTATTCCTAGCAGGTGTTTGAAATAGACATTTTAACTGAGGCCAAGACTCAGTGTTGGTGCGAGTCTCAACACCCCTCCGTGATAAAAGATAAATGTTGTGAATGTAAACCGGTTATGTGTGTTAATAGGGAAGAAAAAGTTCATCACATACCTTCAGGCAACACACTAGTTTTCTTTGTGGCTGTCACTAAACTTTTACCAGTCCTGATGGTCATAATGTGTGTGTGTGTGTGTGTGTGTGTGTGTGTGTGTGCGCCATTCATAGATCTAACTCTGAAATAAGTTGTTGTGGTTGAAGACTTCACTATACACGTGGTGTAGATGGTGGGGTGGTGGTAGAGGTGTCGAACAGATGACGGCTGGAGGGGCAGTGCGTGTGGGCGACTAGGTAAAGAAGGGCGGGTGGGGGGGGGTCGGTGTGGCGGAGATAAGATGTGGGTGAGGGGGAAAGGGTGAACAGGGACGGTGGGTGAAGAGGACGGTGGGTGAAGAGGAACGGTAGGTAAAGAGAGACAGTGGGTGAAGAGGGACAGGTGAAGAGGAACGTGGGGTGAAGAGGACGGTGGGTGAAGAGGGACAGTGGGTGAAGAGGGACGGTGGGTGGAAGAGGACGGTGGGTGAAGAGGGACGGTGGGTGGAGGGACGGTGGGTGAGGAGGACAGTGGGTGAAGAGAGACAGTGGGTGAAGAGGAACGGTGGATGAAGAGGGACGGTGGGTGAAGAGGAACGGTAGGTAAAGAGAGACAGTGGGTGAGAGGGACAGGTGAAGAGGAACAGTGGGTGAAGAGGGACGGTGGGTGAAGAGGGACGGTGGGTGAAGAGGGACGGTGGGTGAAGAGGGACGGTGGGTGAAGAGGACGGTGGGTGAGGAGTGACAGTGGGTGAAGAGGGACGGTGGGTGAAGAGGGACGGTGTGTAAAGAGAGACAGTGGGTGAAGAGGGACAGTGGGTGAAGAGGAACGGTGGGGTGAAGAGGGACGGTGGGTGAAGAGGGACGGTGGTGAAGAGGACGGTGGGAAGAGGGACGGTGGGTGAAGAGGGACAGTGGGTGTAGAGGACCGGGTGAAGAGGACGGGTGTAGAGGACGGTGTGTGAAGAGGGACGGTGGGGTGAAGAGGAACGGTGGGTAAAGAGGACGATGGGTGAAGAGGAACGGTGGGTGAAGAGGACGGTGGGTGAAGAGGGGACTTGTGGGTGAAGAGGACGATGGGTGAAGAGGACGGTGGGGTGAAGAGGGACGGTGGGTGAAGAGGGACGAGGGGTGAAGAGGGACGGTGGGGTGAGAGGGACGGTGGGGGTGTGTAGGAGGACCGGTGGGTGAAGGAGGGACGGTGGTGAAGAGGGACGGTGGGTGAAGAGGGACGGTGTGTGAAGAGGGACGGTGGGTGAAGAGGAACGGTGGGGTAAAGAGGGACGATGGGTGAAGAGGAACGGTGGGTGAAGAGGGACGGTGGGTGAAAGAGGGACAGTGGGTGAAGAGGACCGTGGGTGAAGAGGGACAGGGGGTAGAGGACCGTGGGGTGGAAGAGGGGTGTAAGGAGGAGGTGTGAAAGGACGGTGGGTGAAGAGGACGGTGGGTGAAGAGGAACAGTTGGTGTAGAGGACCGGTGGGTGAAGAGGAAGTGGTAAGGACTGTGGGTGAAGAGGAACGGTGGGTGAAGAGGGACAGTGGGGTGTAGAGGACAGGTGGGTGAAGAGGAAGAGGAACAGGGGTGAAGAGGGACAGTGGGTGTAGAGGACCGGTGGGTGAGAGGACGGGTGAAGAGGAACGGTGGGTGAAGAGGACTGGGTAGAGGACCGGTGGGTGAAGAGGGACGGTGGGTGAAGAGGGACAGGGTGAGAGGGACAGAGTGGGGGAGGGACCGGTGGGTGAAGAGGACAGGGTGTAAGAGGGACAGGTGAGAGGGACGTAGAAGAGGGACAGTGGGGTGAAGAGGAACAGTGGGTGAAGAGGAAGGTGGGCAGAGGATGCTGGGTGAAGAGGACCAGTGGGTGAAGAGGAACGGTGGGTGAAGAGGAACGGTGGGTGAAGAGGAAACGGGGTGAAGAGGACCGGTGGGGAAGAGGAACGGTGGGTGAAGAGGAACGGTGGGGTGAAGAGGACAGGTGAAGAGGACTGGTGGGTGAAGAGGAACAGTGGGTGAAGAGGACGGTGGGTGAAGAGGAACGGTGGGTGAAGAGGAACGGTGGGGTGAAGGACAGGTGGGTGAAGAGGGACAGTGGGGTGAAGAGGACCGGTGGGTGAAGAGGAACAGGGTGAAGAGGACCGGTGTGTGAAGAAACAGTGGGGTGAAGAGGGACAGTGGGTGAAGAGGGACAGTGGGTGAAGAGGACCGGTGGGTGAAGAGGACCGGTGGGGTGAAGAGGAACGGTGGGTGAAAGGAGACAGTGGGTGAAGAGGACCGGTGTAAGGAGGGACCGTGGGTGAAGAGGGACCGTGGGTGAAGAGGACGGTGGGTGAAGAGGGACAGGGGTGAAGAGGGAAGAAGAGGACCGGTGGGTGAAGAGGACGGTGAGAAGAGGGACAGTGGGTGAAGAGGACCGGTGGTGAAGAGGAACGTGGGTGAGAGGAACGGTGGGTGAAGAGAACGGTGGGTGAAGAGGGACGGTGGTGAAGAGGAATGGGTGAAGAGGGTGGGTGAAGAGGACCGGTGGGGTGAAGAGGAACGGGGTGAAGAGGGACGGTGGGGTGAAGAGGAACGTGGGGTGAAGAGGGACAGTGGGGTGAAGAGGGATGGAGGGTGAAGAGGGACAGTGGGGTGAAGAGGGATGGGTGAAGAGGAACAGTGGGTGAAGAGGGACAGTGGGTGTAGAGGACCGGTGGGTGAAGAGGAAACGGTGGTGAAGAGGGACGGTGGGTGAAGAGGGACGGTGGGGTGAAGAGGGACAGTGGGTGAAGAGGAACGGTGGGGTGAAGAGGGTGGTGGGTAGAGGAAACGGTGGGTGAAGAGGAACGGTGGGTGAAGAGGGACGGTGGGTGAAGAGGAACGGTGGGGTGAAGAGGGACAGGGTGAAGAGGGACGGTGGGGTGAAGAGGAACAGGGGTGAAGAGGGACAGGGGTGAAAGAGGACTGTGGTGAAGAGAAAATTGGGTGAAGAGGACGGTGGGTGAAGAGACGGGGGTGAAGAGGGACAGTGGGTGAAGAGACTGGTGGTGAAGAGGAAACAGGTGTAGAGAATGGTGGGTGAAGAGGAATGGTGGGGTGAAGAGGGGCGGTGGGTGGAAGAGGACCGGTGGGTGAAGAGGGACAGGGGTGAAGAGGGACGGTGGGTGAAGAGGAACGGTGGGTGAAGAGGGCGGGGTGAAGAGACCGGTGGGTGAAGAGGGACAGTGGGTGAAGAGGGACGGTGGGTGAAGAGGAACGGTGGGTGAAGAGGGACATGGGGGTAGAGGACCGGTGGGTGAAGAGGACGGTGGGGTGAAGAGGACGGTGGGTGAAGAGGAACGGTGGGTGAAGAGGACCGGTGGGTGAAGAGAGACGGTGGGGTGAAGAGGAACGGTGGGTGAAGAGGGACAGTGGGTAGAGGACTGGTGGGTGAAGAGGGATGGTGTGAAGAGGGACGGTGGGTGAAGAGGGACCGGTGGGTGAAGAGGAACGGTGGGTGAAGAGGGACGGTGGGTGAAGAGATGAAGAGGAACGGTGGGTGAAGAGAGACGGTGGGGAAGAGGGACGGGTGAAAGAGGAACGGTGGGGTGAAGAGGGACGGTGGGGTGTAGAGGACTGGTGGTGAAGAGGAACGTGGGGTAGAGGACGGTGGGTGAAGAGGGACAGTGGTGAAGAGGAACGGTGGGTGAAGAGGGCAGTGGGTGAAGAGGGACGGTGGGTGAAGAAGGACGGTGGGTGAAGAGGAAACGTGAGAAGAGACTGTGGGTGAAGAGGGACAGTGGGTGAAGAGGAGACGGTGGGTGAAGAGGACGGGAGTGAAGGGAACGGTGGGTGAAGAGGGACAGTGGGGTGAAGAGGAACGGTGGGTGAAGAGGGACGGTGGGGTGTAGAGGACCGGTGGGTGAAGAGGAACGGTGGGGTGAGGGACGGTGGGTGAAGAGGGACGTGGGAAGAGGACTGTGGTGAAGAGGAACAGGGTGAAGAGGGACGGTGGGGTGTAGAGACCGGTGGGTGAAGAGAACGGTGGGTGAAGAGGAACGGTGGGGTGAAGAGGGACGGGTGGGTGAAGAGGACTGTGGGTGAAGAGGGACGGTGGGGTAGAGGACCGGTGGGTGAAGAGGAACGGTGGGTGAAGAGGGGTGGTGGGTGAAGAGGGACAGGGGTGAAGAAGGACGGTGGGGTGAAGAGGGACAGGTGAAGAGGAACGGTGGGTGAAGAGGGACGGTGGGTGAAGAGGGACAAGGGGTGAAGAGGAACGGTGGGTGAAGAGGGGCGGTGGGTGAAGAGGGACTGGGGTGAAGGAGGACGGTGGGGTGAAGAGGACATGGGTGAAGAGGAAACGGGGTGAAGGTGGATGGGTGAAGAGGACGGTGGTGAAGAGGGACAGGGGTGAAGAGGAACGGTGGGTGAAGAGGGACAGTGGGGTGAAGAGGGACGGGGGTGAAGAGGGACGGTGGGGTGGGTGGAGAGGGGTGAAGAGACAGGGTGAAGAGGGAAGGGTGAAGAGGGACAGTGGGTGAAGAGGAACGGTGGGTGAAGAGGAATGGTGGGGGTGAAGAGGACGGTGGGGTGAAGAGGGACAGGGGTGAAGAGGAACGGTGGGTGAAAAGGGACAGGGGTGAAGAGGAACGGGGTGAAGAGGAACGTGTGGGTGAAGAGGGGACAGGGTGAAGAGGGACGCAGGGTGAAGAGGACAGGGTGAAGAGGAACGGTGGGTGAAGAGGGACAGTGAAGAGGAACGGTGGGTGAAGAGGAACGATGTGAAGAGGACGGTGGGTGAAGAGGGACAGTGGGTGAAGAGGAACGGTGGGTGAAGAGGGACGGTGGTGAAGAGGGACGGTGGGGTGAAGGAACGGTGGGGTGAAGAGGGACAGTGGGTGAAGAGGACGGTGGGGTGAAGAGGACGGGGTGAAGAGGAACGGTGGGTGAAGAGGGGCAAGGGGTGAAGAGGAACGATGGTGAAGAGGGACGGTGGGGTGAAGAGGACAGGGTGAAGAGGAACGGTGGGTGAAGAGGGACGGGGGTGAAGAGGGACGGTGGGGTGAAGAGGAACAGTGGGGTGAAGAGGGACAGTGGGTGAAGAGGAATGGTGGGTGAAGAGGAACATGGTGAAGAGGGACGGTGGGGTGAAGAGGGACAGTGGGTGAAGAGGACGGTGGGTGAAGAGAAGGGGTGAGAGGAAGAGGACGGTGTAGAGGACGGTGGGTGAAGAGGAAATGGTGGGTGGGTGAAGGGTGAAGAGGACAGTGGGTGAAGAGGAAGTGAGGGATGTGGGTGAGAAGTAAGAGGGACGGTGGGTGAAGAGGAATGGTGGGTGAAGAGGAATGGGTGAAGAGGACAGTGGGTGAAGAGGGACAGGGTGTAGAGGACTGGTGGGTGAAGAGGGAAATGGGGTGAAGAGGAATGTGGTGAAGAGGGACGGTGAAGAGGAATGTGGGTGAAGAGGACAGGGGTGAAGAGGGAGAGACTGTGGGTGAAGAGGAATGGGTGAAGAGGACAGGGTGAAGAGATGGGTGAGACTGTGTAGAGGACGGGGTGAAGAGGACAGGGGTGAAGAGGACTGGTGGGTGAAGAGGACAGTGGGGTGTAGAGGACCGGTGGGTGAGAGGACTGGGTGAAGAGGACAGTGGGGTGTAGAGGACTGGTGGGTGAAGAGGGGGGAGGGGGGTGAAGGGGTAGGAATGGGTGGGAGGGTGGGTGGGGTGAAGAGGACAGGGGTGAGAGGACGGTGAGGAGGTGGGGTGAAGAGGGGAGGGTGTAGAGACCGGTGGGTGAAGAGGGACGGTGGGAGGACAGGTGGGTGGGTGAAGAGGACGGGTGGAGGGTGAAGAGGAGGTGGAGGGGGTGGGGTAGAGGGGTGAAGAGGACGTGGGTGAGGGGGTGGGGGGAAGAGGACAGGGTGAGAGGGGGGTGAAGAGGGACAGTGGGTGAAGAGGAGAGGGGGGTGAAGAGGAAGGGGTGAAGAGGATGGGGTGAAGGGTGAAGAGGAAATGTGGAGGAAGAGGGTGAGAGGTGGGTGAGAGACAGGGGTGAAGAGGGACAGTGGGGTGTAGAGGGGAAGAGGTGGGTGAGGAGGACAGGTGGGAAGTGAGAGGAAATGGGTGAAGAGGGGTGGTGGGTGAAGAGGACGGTGGGGTGACAGGAGAGGTGGGGTGAAGAGGACAGGTGAGAGGACTGGGGTGAAGAGGGACAGGGTAGAGGACTGGTGGGGTGAAGAGGGACAGGGGTGTAGAGGACTGTGGGTGAAGAGGACAGTGGGTGAGGAGACAGGGTGAAGGGACGGTGGGTGAAGAGGAATGGGGTGAAGAGGAGGTGGGTGAAGAGGAAAGTGGGTGAAGAGGACAGGGGTGTAGAGACTGTGGGTGAAGAGGACAGGGGTAGAGGACTGTGGGTGAAGAGGGACAGGTGGGTGAAGAGGGAAGTGGTGAAGAGGACGGGGTGAAGAGGTGGTGTAGAGGAAATGGGGTGAAGAGGGACAGGGTGGAGGGGGGTGGGGACAGGGAGGGTGGAAGGGGGTGGGTGAAGAGACAGTGGGTGAGAGACAGTGGGTGAAGAGGGACAGTGGTGAAGAGGAAGGTGGGTGAAGAGGGACAGTGGGTGAAGAGGAACGGTGGGTGAAGAGGACGTGAGGGAGGAAGGGGAAGAGGGTGGGTGAAGAGGGGGTGGGAGGGGTGAAGAGGCAAGGGGTGAAGAGGGACGGTGGGGTGAAGAGGGAAGGGGTGAAGAGGGGCAATGGGTGAAGAGGGGTGATAGGTGTAAGGAGGAAGGGTGATAGGTGAGGTGTAAGGAGATGCAGAGAACAGGAGAATGACAAGGAGAGAAGGAGATGCATAGAGAACAGGAGGAGGAGAAATAGATCAATAAAGTGCATAGACTACACGAAGACGAGAGATTTTCAAAGAACGGGAGATAATTATGGAGGATGTTACGTCGGCGGCGGAGGAACAACCCGGGTGGTATATCAGGTTGGTAGACGGGACGGAGGACAGTGTGTGAGTCTGACCCCACCATACAGACGAAAGAACAAATATTGTTACTCGTATTATCATTAGTTCTCGTTGTCCTGGTAAGTCCTTCCTTCCATCCCAGTTGTGCTCACCTCCTCCTTCCTTCCTCTTTTCCTTCCTTCCTCCCTCCATCCTCTTCTCTCTATACACTTCCCGGACCTTTTCCTCTTTCACTTCCTCCTTCCTTCTGATTCGTCCCACACTTTATCTCTCGTGGTATAGTTCCATGGAGGCTTTCTTCAGCTTTCTCGCATTCACCCAAGCAGCAGCAGCAGCAGTAGAGTATTATTAGTAGTAGCAGCAGTAGATTAGTAGTAGCAGCAAGTACCAGAGAATTTGAAAAAAAAGTTGCTATAGCGCAGGAGGTGGGCGCCTCGAACTGGTTAACTATGTTACCGATAAGGGCAAATGGTTTCAGTCTCAATAAACAAGAATTTACAGATGCCACTGCTCTAAGCCCTAAGGTACTGTAGGCCAGTAGAAGGTTTGCCCTCCCAATGCGTGTGGTTTTCTATGACGTCGATCACGCCATGGTGTGCAAGAATGGGGGTTTACATGGAGGCATGCCGAAGTAGCGATCTCATAGTAAATATATGTGAAGGAAATCTGCGATGTCAGGGTAGAACCGACCTCCTTCTATTGGACGGTGAGATTTTCCAACATAGGACTTCAAACACTTTAACGAAGCCCGTGGACGTCGTGCACGAGGATTCTGGACGGGGGACAGCGAGCCTTCTTCGACATCAGATTTTTGATCCCATGGCTGCATGTCACGTAACTCTTAGCTCTCAATGCTGCACAGGAGGAACGAGAACGACAAGATAAGGGCACACAGGGAGAATTCAGAACGTTGATCAAGACAGCTTCACTCCTCTGGTGTTTACAACCTCTGGTGGATGGGACCAAGTGCAAGATGCTTCTACGCCAGACTCGCGGGAGCTGATATCCGAACAGAAGCAGCAGCCCAGAAGTTATGTTACAGCCTGGATGAGATGTCGACTGTCCTTCTCTTCTCCTTAGGTCTGCTTTGCTCTGCCTCAAGGGAACGAGAGCATCGGCCCCAAAGCCGACAACAGTTGCAGATATTGACTATGAGGCAACAGTCACTGAATGCCACATAGATCTGCGGCTCAACTAACTCAACACAGCTAAGATAGCTACTTATGCATTAGGATATTTAATATTAAGGTAATAAAATGGTGGCGAAGGTATGGCTATTGGGGGAGGCTGGAGGCCATTATAAAAAAGAGTAGTAGTAGTAGAGTAGAGTAGAGTAGAGTAGAGTAGAGTAGACAACAAAGCACAGATCCGCATCACGTCCACATAATTACCCAGGGAGGGTCGGGGGTGGGAGGCTGTGACAACTAACACCTGTTGGGGTGACTTTGGGTGGTCGGCCGCCCCGGCAACACTGACAGTGGCAGGGCCGGGCTGGTGGTAACAGTTGTCAGGTGAGTCGCTGTATCCAGTCTGGTACAACTGTCGATGTGACTGGAATGCGTTTATTTTTTCTTTTGTATAATAGAGGGGGTTCTAACAGGTTATGGCAGGTGTAAAGCTCCTCCTCCTCCTCACACGGAGCAGCAGTAGTGTAAGTTCATTATGGTAGAACACTTGAGGTTGTAGTCTCTAAACTGTATAGGGTAGGTAGGGGCTGTCTTTCCCTCACCCTGGGCAGTGAGTGGTGTACTGTACTTCACATGGTAACTGCTTGTCACTTCGTCAGGTACAAGGACACGCTTCAGACACTAGTGAGTGACTGTATAATGAATTAAACAGGCCAGTCTTTGTGATGTAATTCTTATACGTAAAAACTATCAATAACCTTTCAATAAAATAACTTTTCCATGTCTGTAGTCACATTATTGACGCACTAACACCTACTATACCTAACAGTTCTCTCTTCCTCACAGGTTTTCCTATTATTGGGGTAATAACGTTTGTCGAGTAGAGATCAATATTTAAAATATTATTTGACTTGTACTGTAGTATACTGTACATATAAAATAAACGAAAGCCACTAAAATATACCTCTACCCAAGAGCCTGACGTATTGACAATAAAACCCACAAAAATTCATAAGAAATATATTTAAAGAGCAGACAAAACTTTCCCTGATCTTGAGTGACATCACTGACATGGTAATGAATTTGTCACAAAACTGTCTGGCCTTAAATTGTATATTTCTTGCTTAAATTTGTGGCTTTAATAACCATTGCCCTTCACGAAACACTATTTCAGCCTACAGGGATTCTGCCTTCTACTGCCTGGCCATGTCTGCTCCAACCATAGTTACATACTTACTGTACACTGACAACTCAACAAGAAGGGCAAAAATATAGGAATATAGAATGTAACAAAACCTATGAAATTAAATTTAATGAATCAGTCTTGTTAATCATTATGTTAAACGATATTAGCCTGAAATTGATTTTTTATAGCTCCTAGTATCGTCATTGTCTATCAGCAATAATTTACATTTATTTACTAAATGGTGAAACCTCCTTCGGTCACTCTATATACAACTGGTTAACGTGTAATAATAATTGACATCACTTACGAAATCACCTGCGAGTGTAAGCTGGTGTTGTTTTGGTCGTAAATTTTCAAACGTTAAGGACATAAGACAATCTTTTAAATTACTCATGGATATCGACGTTCTTATTTCTGATTGTAGTACTTTACTTAAATAAGTAAAATATACAGCGCTACACTCTTTTATACAATATCTACAGTCTGTAATTTGACAAAAAAATTGAAGGTGTTTGAGATTCTAATACACACTGGTTTTCCTCGAACAGTCAGAAGTGAATCATTTCCCGTTCGTGCAGCAACACGACCAAATGGGGACGGTTATGAAGAAAGCCTTTCCTCAGTTTAAGACTACGACCGTTTGTCTCCATCTCTTAGACGATGCCGAGCGCAATTAGAAGATAGATTTAGAAATATAAGTGAATTGCTGAGTCGGTTCTAGGAGACGTGCAACAGTGAAAGGTTCCACCAATGAATGGTTAAACACTCAACCAACAGCCACGGCCCCGCGTATTGGAACATGACGTCACGGATGATCCTCCGTATGTGAACAGTGATACAGGTTCACAAATAATCAGGTTTCAATCATTTAAAAACAGTGTATTTTGGTGCAAATAGAGTTATTTCTTATTATCAGGTGACTATAACTGATAAAAGAACTTGGAATTGCACCAAGGAAAAAAATAATATGTCGTATTAGTAATATCTAAGTTATTGATAGGGCAGCAAGTGTGTGCCGTGTTTGGGTGAATTCCAAACATGGACTCATTTCCAAAGCAGAAAAAAGTATAAGAATATATAGATGCAACGTTGCCGTATAGCAGACTTAATTGATGTTAGCAATGCAGTGTCACGTGATCAACATTTTAGTCGTGAACAGAAAGTCTGAAATATGAATTATTAAGTTGTGATCTGGTCAAAAGTTACCAGTGTCAGGAACCAGATACCACACCCCTTATAAGTCTACTAGTTGCCAGCGGCTCAAGGATTCCTGATGTTGAAACACTCACTGATTAAATGAATCTTCTCAACAATAAAGGTTGGTATGGTTTAGTACAGTATTGAAAGTGGGTCCCATAGGCATGACTGCCTATACTAACCCATCGGCAGACAATAAGGCAGCATGGCCGGTGCTGCACTGGACCGTATTCTCTCCCCAAGTTGTAATTTTAGGTGAACTGGGAGTATGTACTTAACTGCTGCACTGAATTAGATAACTTATATTTAATTATAAGGATAATATTGATGACTGACCCGCCGACACGTTGTTTGTTTTGATGTTTATTTTCTTATTATATTTTCATCAGTGAGTTCTGATATGATAATACTTGTGCAAATGCTTCGTTTGGAAGATAATTAGGCGCCAAGGCGCACACTACTTTGTCATCTCGGCAATAATGCGGCGGTGACGTCACATCCCAGGATGTAAACAACCAATTATAATAACGTATTTCAAAACACTCTGCCACCACGGACTGGATTGACGCCATTGCTCAGTGTATACTTATGAGCCATTCGGTATGGGCAGCTGCTCTCACGGTCACAAAATTTTTTTAATTACACTATATCATAGTTCTTTCTGTTTATAATGCCGGGGGCCTCCCCGTCTAGGAATTTGGTAGGTTTGTTTGGTTAGGTTGGTGAGGTCTTCTAACAATGCTTCTGCTGCTTGTTTTTCATATCAACTAAGGTTAGGTCAGGTCTTATTTAGAAATATACACTTTTAACACATTTGCACAAACTATGACAACGTCCACTATAAAACAGTGACATTGCTGCATTTTCATAATTGTTTTCAATGAAAAAATGGGCCGCGGGCCAGTCGTCAATAATTACCGAAGGTAGAACAAAAAGAAATTAGGGTTAAGATTTGGAAAAGGACAACCACGATATTTTATATTGATTTATTAAGGGAGATAGAGCAAAAAGAACACTTTTACTCTAATGTGTCTGTTGGAAATATATATTTTTAAAGTTTTTCAGATTTTTCGATTTCAGGTATTTATGTCGAGTTTTATCAGTTATATAAATTATTTTGGATATATACAGCCGAACAAACTATAGTTTATTCTCTATTGTGCTATATTTTTGGTATCATTTGTTTGTGTTTGCTTTATGTTTGGTACAAAACAAAGAAACAATTAAAATACTTCATTCGAAAACTATTTCCATCTTGGACCTGACCTTTTATAATAAATATTAAATTTTTCTAACATCCTCTCTGAAGCGTTAATGCCTTGAAATCATTTACATTATGATAGTCCAGTTATTTAACATTATTTTAGGTAATCACAGGTCTAATTACCAATTATGAACATATTTATTTTGAATAAATGGACAGCTAAAAGAAAATTTTCTATGAACCAACTAACTATTTTTATAGAAGAGGGTCGTGGCTTATGGGCTATAGAATAATTTGTCAAGGTAACAACACGCCCACACATCCCACCTCAGCCCACATCCCACCTCAGTTCACAGATCCCAGTCCAGGTCACACACCTCAGCTCACACAGGTGTCCATAATGAGGTGTGTCCCTAATGACCATGTTATTTGGGGGTTTGAGTCTCTGGGTCCTGATTGGCTGTGGGGAGACCAATTACCGGATAAGTACACCAATGAGAGTTTCTTATTATTAATGATTGATGGCGAATAAAAAATATAAGGTTTTTTTAATACTGGCTACTTCATCATCCGCTGTGTGTCATCCATCTCTGTCGTGTTTCATCCGTCATCCATCATCTACCGTGTGTCATCCATCATCTGCCTTGTATCATCCATCGTGTGTCATCCATCATCTGCCGTGTGTCATCCATCATCCACGTGTCATCCATCGTGATTCATCCATCATCTGCCGTGTATCATCCATCTCTGTCGTGTTTCATCCGTCATGTATCATCATCCGTGTTTCATCCATCATCTGCAGTGTTTCCTCCGTCACCCGTCGTGTATCATCCGCCACCCATCGTGTTTCATCCATCATCCACCATGTATCATCCATCGTGTTTCATCCGTCGTGTTTCATCTATCATCCGCCATGCATCATCCATTGTGTTTCATTGTCAGCCGTCGTGTATCATCTGCCATCCGTCGTGTATCATCCGCCATCCGTCGTGTTTCATCCGTTATCCGTTGTATATCATTCATAATCCGTCGTGATTTCATCCATCATTCGTTGTTTCGTTTATCTGTCGTGTTTCATCCATCATCCGTCGTGTTTCATCATTTATTTCACCCATTATGTTTCATCCATCATCCGTTGTTTCATCCACATTGACTTCCATGACAACCAGGTATGATATTCTTGACTTCCATCACGAGAACAGCCGATATGACCAAGACTCACCACTAAACCCGCCTATTTGGTTTCCATAGCAACCTTTACCTAAACTCCGCCCATATTTGGTTTCCATAGCAACCTTTACCTAAACTCCGCCCATAATTGGTTTCCATAGCAACCCTTACCTAAATTCCGCCCATATTTAGTTTCCATAGCAACCCTTACCATTAAGCTGACAGGTTGCGGGTTGTTCACCGAGTCACTTTGCCTACATTAACTCACTCAACACCATTGTATTTTATTGATGTGTCATTAAAAATTGATAATGATAATAATAATAAACCTCGTCACATTGTCTCGTTCAAGGTTTGGGTAGGGTAGGTAGGGTAGGTTGAGTTAGGTTCGGTTGAGTTAGGCTAGGTTAGGTTTCTAGAGATTCATTTAATTCTGAACCATCGCCTGGAGTTTGTTGATGTAACATTAAAAGTTAAAATTAAGAACCAAACAGCCAGCCAAGTTAACGACACGTGTTGGTAAGGAAGCACACAGATATACTAAGAGATATAAATTAGCTACACACATGAACATCGTGACGGATTACAGCAAAGTCTTTAAAAAAAAAAAAAAAAAAAAAAATAATAATAATAATAATAATAATAATAATAATAAAACACTGGTCAGCCCATACTACAAAATGCACCTACAATATTACTAACGTATTTACAGGAGGCAGGTCTAGGTACTGCAGGTGTCACAAGGCAGCACTGGATATCGTAAGCATAATATGGTGTGACGGTGTGTATGACTTTCCGGTATAGGTGCAATATTTTGGGCCCCGCATCCCTGACGGTGTGAGGGTAGGTGACAGGTATGGCGCCATCTGTAGTGAATGGCGACCTTAGGGAGGGGAGGAGTTTAACTTTAATACTCATGTGGAGGTGGTGGGTTATAGCAATAAAATAATAATAATAATTAACGGTTTATTGAAGAGCTTGGCAGCCAGAAGGCTGAAAATATACAGTTACATATTTGGGGATGGGTTACGAATTACAAATAATATACAAGGACATAAGTGACAACAAGACATATAGTAACTAGATGGGGATCAGCTCACTAGTTCATTTCAACATAGTGACAGTGAGGCAGTGTTTACTGGGAGTGAATACACTGATTTATTACATGTTATTGATAATTTTACAATGGGGACTGGGCTGTTCTTATAGCGACTGTTCAGCACGTATGGGCTGATGCGGTGTGGTGTCGAACAGCAATTCTGGACAGGGGATCTCAGGTGGTAGTAGGGGCGGTGTCGGGGATGGTGTAGAAGCCTACCAAATTTGCAGATGAGGCCGGTGATGGTCAGTGAGAGTCGAAAGGTCAGTGTGTTGAGCGCTTCTGATATGTGGAGTAGGAAGGAGAGAATAATCTTGCATGCCCTCTTGCACTTTTTCTGGTGTGTTTACGTTGTGTGGCATTTAGGGAGAAGACCAGGTGTGGTGTATATGTTGCAGGTGATGGTGTGGTGTGTTATGGTATAATGGTGTTCCTCTTCGTCATCATAGTTTTACCCTCTCTCTCTCTCTCTCTCTCTCTCTCTCTCTCATTTACCCGGGATTATGGTGTGTGTGAGGGGGTACACACCTGTATCCGTCTCACATCCTTTATGGGATAAATGGTTCACCAGTTTGAGGCAGATGTCATCAGAAACAACCATACAAGAGCAACAACATGGTGAGTACGTTGTGTCCGGTGGTGCGGCAGAGTGAATTAACCTGTCAATTGCCTCCATCAGTATTCTGACCTACCACAACAAGACCAACTTTGTATTGGCAGGAGACACGTAACACCAGCGCCTGCTAGACCATCCGTGATGAGTGAGTGATATAATATCCTGAAGCACTTGTTGTCTGGCCGCTGACACTGTTGCCCTCAGTGGAGTTTTCCACGAGGAGGATGACAGTAGACGCCACTTAACACCCTGCTGTACCTCCTCAACTGATGAACACCGCAAGATACCTGTAATTGTCTCGTCTCGAGCACAAGTTAAACATGTGGCTCCTTATGACTTCAACTACAGTCAGTATACTGTAACCTGTATCAGTGATGTCTTGCCCACCACCAAATAGTGGCAGCCATGTTGTGAACGTCTCCGCCACCACTAAAAAATGGAAGAGTGCTGATGAGAGTTTGAGTGTCAGTGACGTCAGTAATATCATAACTCTTGGGGCACCAGTAGTACCAACAGGCACGGCTGCACCCCGCTGTATAGTGGCACAACAAACATGTTGGTAGCCCTTCACATCATTCCAGAAAGAACGCGACAGCCGCTTTATTGGTGATAATGAGATATTCTTGTCTTGTGCTCCAGAGCAGCAAAAGTTCAAGCATCACCTCGGGTCATAATTTGTACGCGGGGCGCGGAAAACAACGTCTATAAGGGCCTTTCCGCCGAAGTGTTGTGTACTTGTCACTAATCTCCATGTGAACACCTACCCGGAGGACCTGCCAGCCTACCCGAGGACCTGTGGATAATGACGGCCGTGAAGACGAGAGGGAGGAGGATGTTGCCCCGTGAGCCAACACGTTTGAGTCCCTCGTTGTCCACCTGTCAGCACCTGCAGGAGGGAGAAGCTATGTCGCCTCACCGTTACTAAACATCTACTCAACTCATCAGCACCATCAACAAACGACTAGGTGAAAAATGTTTACAAAGACCTGAACCTCCAGCAGGAGGTAAAGGGTGGTCCTACAGGTTTATTATTTTTTTTTTAATTTTACCACTTAAGGCGGCTAGTTTATTGTGCACCCCATACTCATCCTGAAAGTGGTCAGGTTATTATGGCATTGAATGTTAAAGTCCAGCAGGAGGTACAGGTAGGGGTATACAGCAGGAGGTACAGGTAGGGGGTGATACAGCAGGAGGTACAGGTAGGGGTGGGTGTAGATATAATGGCTGCCTTCTGGGTCATGCTCAACACGTTTCTCTGTACACTCCCTACAGTTGGTGGTAGTGCCCTTTTTTTTTACACTTTGCTACCACTACTTTTCAGTTTATTTTGAACAGTTTAGAACTCGAAACAATTAAGTATCACTCGAATCAGCTTCATAAAAAGGAATATCATTGACACAATACTCGAGACACGCTTCACAACAGTTAGACAAAGTGTGTCTGAACAGGCATTTTATAATAATATGACCCAATAGGGTAAATATTAATAACACTGATAATATTTCAATATATTATACACGGTAACTTTATCGAAAACGGAATGTCGTACTGCTAGAAGACTGTTTGAGAGCTTTATGGGTTCGAATACCGTAAGACACCCATATTCATACCTGCGGCTGGCACCTAAGTTAACGAAACATCAGCAGTACCGTAAGTGACCGTGTGTACCTCATGCCCGGCCTGTGAGCAGTATAACCAAGCCTCGTCGTCCCAACAGACTTATCTCGGAAGAAGATAAACAACGACTTATTGAAAGATACACGGCTAACGAGCACTTACTTATCACAGCAGCTAATCTGGAGGCATATAGAGGACAACAGTATACTATCTGTGTGTCATGGGTTGCGTTGGGCCTCCTGTGCATCCCAAATGTTTGTTTAGGTAGAGATAAGTGCATATCAAATGAGTCATTAATTTAAAATCTCCAAACCCACATTTTAGTCAGTGGGTTTGACATGGGTGAAGGCCCTCTCACTAGAAGCAGTGTCAGAAATATCTCACTAATTTATACTCAATAAAAGACTAAAAACACATTATTTTTCGAACATTTTTGGAAGTCTGGGAATTTTATTCATAGATGCAGGGGGCGTGGAGGGAAGGACCAGTTCCTGGGGGGCGTGGTAGTAAAAAGGTCCAAGAATTCAAACTGGGTGATTCATTTGGAAATTAAAGAATTCATTAAGTACATCCTTTAAATGAAATTACACAGCACTTGTTGAATGCCGAGCAGAGGTGAAATTCTACGTAGTGATACACCCATAATCTCCTGGGGTAATTGGTGTGAATGTGTATCTGCACAGTTGAAAACCGCCTGTTGCATTTAAAACGCGTGTGGTGCTTGAACGAGGACACAGACCGTCGGATAATTTGCTGGTGCTTATCGCCCTGCCTACACCATGTCCAGCTCAGGCACTTTTAGAAGCTTACGTGATGACCTCAATTTTGGAGGGCTGAGGCAGTTGCATACATGGAGAAGGCTGAGAGAGAGAAGACAAAGCGGCATGACATGAACAACTCTTAGCCCAGCTGAACACCAAGAGGAAAAAAACTGGAACGAGAAGAGAATAAAAGGGCGAGGAGTTTCAGCGCGCTGAAAGAACCAGGTGCCTGTTAGGAACTCCACTCAAACGTCACTTATAGGAGAATTTCCCCCAGATGCCACCTTCAAGGAGGCGAATCCACTTAAAATCAATACCTATCCCGGTTTGAGCATCTCTGAAACCTGCAAGCTTGATGACATTGGGTACATTTTTGAGCTATTTGATGGGGAAAGCTTTGAGGGTTCTTCTGTTGACTAGGGCGTCCTGAAAAAATAAATTCCTAATAACAGGTTTACATCTTGCATCAGTTCAACAGAGGCAATGGAAGAAAAATGAAACAACTGCTGATTCAGGAACGTTTGAGGACTGTTGGCAGGTGGAAGTAAGGATGAAACCCCCAGAATCCATGGAAGGGGTTGTAGACTTAATCGTCGCTACCAGTTGCGAAAGGTCTTGTCACTCTCGACTTTGTGGCTCCGTCAGGGGTCGTGGGGTTGAACCATTGAAGAAATAGCAGCCAACGGAACAACTCATTCCAGCATTCAGGTACACTCAGAGCAGTGGTCGAACAGAAAGAGTCGGCGAGTAACCGCTGAGTCAGCAACCTCTGCAGAAACAGCCACCAAACCCACCCGAAGCAACGAAATAACCAGCAGCCGCAACGCCGCAAATTGTGGCAAATCATCGGCGGGCGCATTCTGGAGCTACCCGAAGCACCAGGACAGTTAACCGGGTAGCAATCTGACTCGGATGGCAGGAAAGCCTCGTAAAAACCAATATGACCCAGAGTGCCAGCATGTAATCCACGAAGAGACCAGCGGCAAGGAAGCCGCCGATGTTCAAACTGTGGACGGGGGTGGCTGTTTCCAGCAGGGCCGATCATGCTGCACAGGGCTCCAGATCAGGGTTTTACCACCTATGACAACTGCCGCCTCCAACCTCTCCTCGAAAAGGTCACTCCACCTTTCTTGACCATTTGGATACCGCTGGAGGGTTCAATGGCTCTTTGAGAGATAATTGGGGCATCAGGCTGTATTTAGAGGAAGATTGTTGACCATCATACACCGGAAGACTGGTAAATCTTTGAAATTGAAAATGATTTACATTCAAACGGTTCCAGTCGTGGCCAAAGGTGGGGTGGACACACACCTTCTTCTCAGGTTTGGGTCGCAGCAGTGCCCTGAGGGCAGTCTAAGCTAATTGGAAATATCGAGAGCAAAAAGCAGTTCTTGTGCAGTGGATGCTACCTTGAAACTGATGCTGTGCTTTAACCCAGTTGTACTGCTGCGTGCTCGGTGCCGATAATAAAACACCAGTCACTATTGGCTATTGCCCACATCGTCCTGATCTCATCAATAGTCAGGATGTCGTCCAAGAGCAAGAACATGACAGCACCGCTCACTTCAATGCACAAGAGTTTGACGGTTGGGACCATCAAAGGGGAGACATTTGGGGGTCAGGGTTAAATGAAAGAACCGTCTCTGAGGGCTGGCGTCTCTGGGTGAAACTGACTGCAGTTCGTGGTTTCCTTCCAGAAGTACCATAATTGTGTTCAAAGCTAGGTCGTGCACTGCTCTTGGCAGCCATATGGTGAAGACCTGACGCATCAATTACGCCCATTCTTCTGGCCAGGATGGGCCAGAGGTCGCTTCAAGCTAGTCCGCTCTTGTGATGTGTGCTGAAAACCAGTGACGAGGAAGTCCCACCTGCCACCATAGCCCTCCTGATCCTGAACCCTTTGAGAGGGTGGCGGTGGACATTGTGGGGCCGATAAACCCAGAGACACGACGATGATTAATGTCTTCTCTTTGGTGGACTTTAGCACATGGTGGCCGAGGCTGTGCCCATGAAACGTGGGGGCCACGACTTATTTGCAAATGCATCAATCTTCTGGCCGAATTGGGGTATCCCCAAACAAGTCGCGCGCCCAGTGACAGGGGATCCAGTTTACTTCTGCCATGATGGAGGGAGTTGATGCAGTTTGTTATCGGTAAAGAGACAAAAGACAACTTACCCTATCACCCGGTGTACAGCGGACTCTATGAGAGGTTTAATGGAGCGTGAAGAAAATGCTCAGGATGGCAAATAGCCTAAAGAGTGGCTGCGCCCATATGGGGAGCAGGGAAAAAACACTTTTATTTGGGTTGCAGGCTGCACTTTTCAGGCATCGTTTGTATGGCTGTAACAAACACCTGTGCAAATTCCATGCCATTTCATGCATACTTACCACACATGTGACTTTATCAACTTTTAGTGTATACCAAAAAATTAGGTGTCATTTAATATTTTCCAGGATAATGGAAATTTACACGCATGGGTGACATCGATTTTAATTCACATGTGCTGCAGGTACACCGTATGAAATCATTACAAGTTCATTCTTTTTATGCGGAATCTTGGCATCATTTTTCCTAGACAATAATCTTGCCTAATATATCCATCTCTCGTTTCATCGTCACTTCAGTGCAAGCTTCAGTCATCACTTTTATGCCTCTCTCGACCGCCTGAGTGCTGTTTGGCCACTTGGGCACCACTAATGGTGTCTCAAGAATGTCATTAACCTGTAGATTTGACAGAGAAGCAATGTAAGGAGGCTCAGTCTTGAGTTCATTCCTCCAGTTAATCATGGAATGATAGTTTTTTGCTTGCCACTTTAGTTTCGGAGTCACCACCTTTCTCATGTTGACTACAGGAGGCACATCCTCATTTCCATCTCCATCTTTACCCTCCTCATCAGTATAGTTTAACAAATTCTCGTCAACAGCAGCATCAGAATCTTCCTCCTCCTCTTCAGATCTGCCAGTGCATTCTTCCTTTTGCTGATTCTCCTCTCTAATTTTTCTTATCATTGAGACAGCTTTTTCTCTAACAGTCATGTCCTCATCTGCACACATACCAAGAAGAAGTTGATCTGTGTGGGCGAAGTATGCATTTCTCTGGACAGCCTTTTTCACTATCGTCTCCTCCTCACTATTCAGGTGTTTCATATATAGCAGGGACTGGAATACGTTCCTTGAGCCGTGTGTTACGTAAGGGTGTATCTTGATGTAAAACCACATTGGAGCACTGAACTTTATTATTGTAATGACAATTCTTTTCAACTCATGGCTGGGTCTTGATGTTGCCACCTTGACACACAGGGAGGACCTGGCTCAATAGCAGCCAAGTCATCTTCAACAACACCTGTGATAACTCCTTTACAAATCCTATACAGGTATTTCTGATCCCAGGACAGATCTTTCTCCACTTCATCATTAAACACAGGGAAATCAGGGAAACTGACTGGCTGGAAGGCGACAACTGGAAGCTCAGACAAAGACTCCTTGATCTGCTTTCCAATGGGACCACGCCAATGCTCAGGACCACTTGGTTTACCATCATAGTGATAAAAAACTGCGCGGAAAGACAGCTCATTTCCGTGAAGCTGACATATGAAATAATGGAGCGGGTGACCAAGTAACATTTCAAGATGATGAATGACTCCATTTTCTGATCCTACATTTACATTGGTTCCATCACAACCAACACACACAATAGGCTGCTGGGTTAGATTTTTCTACACCAGAAACTCGTGAATAGTTTTGGCAATCTGCTTTCCGTGTCCAGTCTTGGGAGTCACATGTGTGAGATATTCATTGCCAGGCTCAACCATGATGACATAATGATCTTTCACCATCATCCTCGAACTCCATTTCTCGGTCTTCTCATTCTTTATCATCACACGAGTGGCGGTCTTCTTACCATCAAAATAGAGTGACGTCAAATTATCTAAACTAGCCATCTCAATTTCTTGCCTCTTAAATCGGTATTTTTGTCTCGCATCCCGCAGCTTATGTGGTCCAATAACCTGACTCTTGTCATCCTTTGTGATAATGCCATAGTCAGTTAAGGTGGCAGTAGCAATGGCAGCTCCAGCATAATCACTAATCAAGTATCGGTCACAAGCGGCAGCCAGTGTAGGGAGTCTTGTCCGGTAACACAACATTGAGAAATGAAATGAGAAAAGGCTGATAATCAATATAGACATAGCACCATACTCATCTGCAACAAGACAACTTAAATGAAATAAGAGATATGAAAAAAAAGTTGATAAACACTGAACAGAACATTGCACCGCCACAGCGGCTGTTTGGCTAGTACTGTAGGTAAATTTAAAAATTTCAGTAGAAAATGCGGCAGACTAAACCTCGACATATCAGCTTCAAATTTGGCATGGAGTCTTATATATGTATAATGAACAATGCCTGAAGAGTGCAGCTTTGAGCAAAATTTCACTGCCCCCTACTGCGCTACATTGCCCCACTTCTGTTCGCGTACCGGGAGGTGCCACAGAGCTCACTCAAGGTGTCTCCCTTCGAGCTTATGTACGACAGGTCCGTCCAGGGACCACTACAGGTTCTTCGGGAACTGTGGGATGATGAGGAACCAGATCCGGAAGTCAAGACCACTTATACATGTCATTGACTTAGCTGATCGTCTCCAAGAAACCTGTCAACTGGCAAAGCAAGAGCTGATAAAGGCTCAAGAGGTCCAGAAGACTTACTATGACAAGAAGGCCAAACTTCGTTGTTTCCTGCCAGGTGACCAGTGCCTGGTTCTGTTGCCTACGATGCGCAATAAGTTACTGGCGAGGTTTTTCCAGTTGCGTATCACGGTCGGAAGTTGAAACCTGCGGAGAGGAATTACAGCACGGTTGAGAAGGAACTTTTGGCAGTGGTGGAAGGCATCAAGAAGTACTTTTACTATCTCTACGGAGGTGAGTTTGTGTTGGAGACAGAACACATGCCGCTCACCAGTCTCCGACCATCTAAGAATGCAAATGCTCGTCTGATGCGGTGGGCACTGTATCTCCAGCAGTTCAACTTCGTCCTCCGGTACATCAAGGGCAGCCTGAATGTGGGGGCTGACCTCCTATCTCGACTTGTGGCGGAACCAGAGCAACCGACTGAGAGGTCACCTTCCCAAATGAGTGTGGAGTTGGTCTAGACTCCAGTCGACTCGAGCCTCCAAGCGTCTGACGGCTCGTCATATGTTATGTATTTTTTCTCACACCTTTCTACACTTGAGAACATAACACAACACCTGTACCACCTAAACAATGTCTACATACCCTACACCACACAACACGTTGCTCTAATGTAAATGTAGCGTGCTTACGCTTAGCATGAACTATTGCTCGGGAATTGTCACCCTCGCTGTGGAGTTTTTCCTCCAGTCAGAAAAACTAAAGTAAATGTTGAGGTTTTCCCTCAGTGGCGAGTAGCGACTACATTCCGTTGCAGTGTTAGTGTTACACACACACCACAGTGTGAATGTCGAATTGTCTGGGGCGATTGTCATGGGTTGCGTTGGGCCTCCCGCACAACCCATCCCAAATGTTTGTTTAGGTAGAGATAAGGTACCCGGCCAGCCGATAGGGGGTCATCATTTCAGACCTCAAAACCACCTTGGGTGAGAGAAGACCTCCGGCTCCGCGGACTTACGATACAACAGGGGCCATACAGTCCTACCAGTGCTACGAGTCTGTGTGTGCAAATCCTCGAGATTGTTGTTAAGTCCAGCGAAAAGTTAATGCACCCTGTAAAGAGCACTCCAGGCCGGCCTAATAGATCTAACGATTAATTCCCCAGGTTGACAAACTCTCCCTTATAACTTACGGTACTGTGGCGTGAATGTGAGTGACTGACCTATCTATGCAAATTATAAGTCCAGTGTATGGAATTGTGCCAAAAAAACGTAAGTGCAATTATCTGCCCGTATCTGTGACCCCTCTATTATTATTATTATGAAAGGTAATGACTGATTGGTTATGACAAAGTATAACCAATAACTTAGATGGATGTTGGAAGTTAATGGAATTCATTAAATCATCATTTATCAAGTACACAACGCATTGAATGCCGGAAGCAGAGTGAAATTCTACGTAGTGATCCACCATAATCTCCTGGGTGAGTAATCAGTGTGAAGGTATCTGAGTTCTACGGTAAGAAAACCACTTTCTTGCATTTAAAACGTAACACTATGTTACATAGATCGTATACCAGAGACTGTGCATTATAATATAATACATAACCTATGTATTGTGTAAAGCATAGTCTCTGGTGAAACACACATTGGTATTTTGTATGCATGTACCAAGTCCTTCAACTTGATGCTACTGTGTTACCTGCCTTGTTGGATTAGTTGTATGACACTGTTTGTTGATAATACTGTATGTGTCTGATTGTCCTGGATAATTTAATATGACTATGTACTCGTATTTTAGTGATCTGTCGGTGTAATATCTGCACGTCTGTCGAAGTAATCTGATGGAATGTCGACTTATAATGAGATGGTGTCAAAGGTTATGACGCAGTGGTATAGTGCAAAATATTGTTTATATGTTAATAATTATAATAATAATAATTAACGGTTTATTAAAAAAGTTCCGCAGCCCGAAGGCTGAAAATATACATTGGACATAAATGACTTATTACATACATTGGTGGTTTAACAAAAGCCTTCATTAGAGAAAGGTGAAGGAACATACAGTGAACATACAGATTATTGTAGGTGTGGAACAGCAAACATGTAGTGTAGTAACTCCCTCCCAGATGGTGTTAGGAGGGACCTCACGTGGTGTAGTAGTTCCCTCACAGATGGTGTTATGAGGGGCCTCACGTGGTGTAGTAATTCCCTCACAGATGGTGTTATGAGGGACCTGACGTGGTTATAGTAATTCCCTCACAGATGGTGTTATGAGGGGCCTCACGTGGTGTAGTAACTCCCTCACAGATGGTGTTATGAGGGACCTGACGTGGTTATAGTAATTCTCTCACAGATGGTGTTATATGAGTGAGGTGTGGTCCCAGTCCTTCCTATGGTAGACGGATTAACACATCTCTGGTTGTTGTTGGGTCTCACGGGCCGTTATCACTGGGTACCTGGGACCTCACTGTGTGAAGGTTAAGTTGGGTACGACTGTTACTGTTGAGTTGTTCTCACTGACTTAAGCACTGTTCACCACTGTTCACCTCTGTTTAACACTGGTGTCAATATGAATTTCCGT
This sequence comes from Homarus americanus, assembly GCF_018991925.1. NCBI lineage: Eukaryota > Metazoa > Arthropoda > Malacostraca > Decapoda > Nephropidae > Homarus > Homarus americanus. The sequence continues at coordinate 66,206 of NW_024714960.1, forward strand.
GAGAGTAAAGTGCCAAAAGGGATAGTAGCCGTAGTAATAGTAGTATTATAATATCATTGTATTTGTTATATTTTAGTAGTATATTTATTATTATTATTATTATTATTATTATTATTATTATTATTATTATTATTACATAGGAATTCAAACACGTTTTAAAATAAAAACTACGTAAGATTTCATTTCATCAGTACGTATATACTTACGATAATACGACACTAGTAATAACAAAACTATATATTAGTGATGAGTGACACTACAACTAATAGTAATAACGATCTTCATTTTCAGAGCTTGGTGTCTCCGTGATCTCCGCCATCATCCTCGACAGGTAAGATTTTTCAGATTTTACTCGTTTCTGTGCAGGTGTACAGCACGTGGGCTAGTTTATTGGGCACCTTATTATATCATGTACAGTCTCGTTCAAGATTCTTCGAACATTGCTGGAGACAGCTGGCAACTCAAGGCCGTTTATTTACTATAGTACGTAGTAAAAATTATGAATGGATGTAAAAGTGATCGGTGATTGGTTACTTAGTTCCCCGTTGCTTAATTAATGGTTGGACTTTGTTGTTTCGCATTATATTATACTACGCACTATAGTAAACAATCGACCTTGAGTTACAAGGTGCCTCCAGCAGTGTTCGAAGAATCTTGAACGAGACTACAAGGAGAAGCATTACAGCGCCCAACAGGGTGTTCATGTTTGTCTTCTTTGAATTATTTAGTTACCGGGCATGTGTCTAACAGGTAGAATATTTGGTCATGGTGACGGCTGGGGTCCTGTACAGTATATATAGGAACAGGTCTTTAGGGACATGCCAGGATGTAGTGAAGCCAGGCTCAGGGTGGTCTTCTACCCCCATCCCGGAGATTCCCGTAATACGGTGAAGTCTTGTGCTGTATACACAATCTGTTGGGACCGAGTCAGGGGGTTGATACTTCTAGTATATGTCGGTCGTCATGACCGGTGTGTTGTTCGTCAATAGCCTCACGTGTGTGGTGTGTATCGGAGGTTTGAGATGGTTGAGGTATGGGACGACGGTGGCTCTTATGTCCTTTTCCTGAGTTGCTTCTTTGGCAAGACGATCAACAGTGTCACAGGTGGGATCCAGAGAAACTTGACACGGATGTTACTCTTTTTTTGTAGCCCAGCGATGGCGGCGAAGATGTGATTGGCGACAGCATGGAAGTACTGTCGCTGATGATGAGTAGTTTCTGCTCAGTGCGGGCGTTGGCACCCACGAGGATGGCATGTTCTCAGTGTCTGTGGAGGAGACCCATTCAATAATCCACACAGCTGCCTCAGCTCATACCACCAGCCAGTCAACAGCCCTATCACAGTAGGCAAGGAAAGGTGACACCGTCGGTTTTTCTCTAGGCAGATAAGTTTGAGGATGTAGGTCTGTTGGGAGCATTTTGGACTGTGAGGGTGTGGGCGACAGCGTCCACTAGAAGTGTTCTGGCTCTCTCTTGGCTCAGCCATGTTAAAAAAAATAAAATAGATTATTCACTTTGTTTCTGTATTTTTCTGGCGATATAAACTGTTTAAATTTAAATTTAATCCACCAGAGAACGTCCATGGTGGGAGAAGGGTTGGAGATGTTATGGTAGAAAGTTCGCGGCTTTTGTGAGTAGGCCAGTGTAGTGAAGGAGGGGGGGTTGGCAGGGCTGTGTCGAAGTGAGAGTGCAGTAAGAGTGACAGTGGGTGTCACCTGCTCACCGCGGAGATGCTTGACAGCAAGGATGGCACTAAGGGCTGTAACTCGATCGCGGACGGGGAACAAAGTAATTCCCGCTGCATGACTTCTGTTCTGCTAGTCGAAGGACAACCAAGGAGGAATTTCATCACCGTTTTGAAACTTTTTGATATTTTTTTTGTTTTTGTTTTCTCGTGTTGGGAGGCAACTGTGAGGACGTTACGGGACTCTGGCAGAGGTTCCTTTCAGGTCGTGGGTGAGAAACCGCCTGGGCAAGATTCATTCGTTACTGGCACTGTTTGATGATGTGGTGGCTTGGTCACAGGGTAGACCCAGGTAATCTGTAGGTGTGAAGTCGAGGAAGAGGGTGGTCGGGTTGAAGTGTTCGCCGTGTAGTGAGCGATGCAGTAAGAGGTGATCTTCCCTGGGCGAAATCCATGCAAGTCAGATAAAATTTCCATTGCAAACAGAAGCTAATTTTGCGATCAATTATAATGGAGAAGCAGGAGATAAGAGACACTGGCCAATGTTCGTCTGGCTTGGGTACAGGGATAGTGTTAGTTGTCCATGTGTGAGGCAGCTGGCCCGTGGCGTATGAGATGTTAAATTACCAAAGGGGTGGGGAGTCACCAGGGCTGGCAACATGAACAACTAAACATCATGTTACGCCATCGTCACCAGGGCTGGCAACATGAACAACTAAACATCATGTTACGACATCGTCACCAGGGATGGTGTACCGTCCGCGCTTAAAAGCATTTGCTAATTTCCTCCAAGTGAAGGATACGTTAGTTTCAGCGGAAAAGGCTTGACACTCGGATATACGCTGCCGACATTGTGGTCGTAGGGAAGGTCTATATAGATCTTGGTTGTGGGGTGAGAGCGAGGTGGCAGCAGGTTGATGGAGGCAGCCCCTTGGATGTTTGGGAGAGCGCCTCGGCACGGGCAGCTGGTCTTGGGTGGTGAGCGGCCCTGGAGCCGTTAATTGTCTGCCATACGTCCATTGGCTGGTCAGAGAAAAAAACGAAGTCGAATCACAGGTTTTCTCGCGCGATAGTGATGGCAGATTGAAGCTTTTCTTTGGTACGCATCAAGAAGCATATGACTCCTGTGCTTTAGGACGGGGCGGCGTTTTTTCGGGAGGAGGTGAGTGTTTTGGTGACACAGGTCAAGATGGAGTTATTGAGCGGTGGTGACAGTCTAGTTTCTGAACCAGGCAGCAATGGCCGGGGTGGAGGTAGGTACAATACGTCAGCAGGAGGTAGGTGGAGACTGGAACACTTGTGAAAGACAGGTACTCTCACGTACTGAAGAGTAGAGTGCAGGTGACACTATAGGTCGGACTTCAGGTTTACTCCCACCTGGCGCGGGGTGTTAGTTTATAGGGCACTTCATGTGCGTGCAAGACAAAGCTTAGAAACATAACAGCGTCCAACAGGGAAGCAAGGCGGCGTTCATGCTTGCCTTCTTTGACTTATTCAATTTACGGGCGTAAGCACCTTAGGGCCCCTAAGGTGCTCACGCCCGTAAATTGGTTGTGTTAGCGAGTTACACTTAATGAAGGAAGAAAGAGTATGTAGAGGCCCTGTACAGTTCATCTGTTTACGGTAGGTCCCTAATAATATCAAGTGTCAGACCCATCTGTAAGGAGGAGGGATACAGTATTTAGTTATTCCTCATCCATACTAGGGGTTATGTACACCGTGTTTACAGTGTTGTGTCATCGCAGCAGACGAGTTATACAACCTGGTGAAACAGTGAAGTACTGCTGTAACCTCCGGCGGCACTTTGTATATGTTGGGACTTTATGTTGTTCTAAATTGCACAGTCAGGGCAAACACACACACACACACACACACTCTCTCTCTCTCTCTCTCTCTCTCTCTCTCTCTCTCTCTCTCTCTCTCTCTCTCTCTCTCTCTCTCTCTCTCTCTCTCTCTCTCTCTCTCTCTCTCTCTCTCTCGTTCTTGTTTACCTTTTTTGTTTGCTCTTTATACGACGTGGCACTGTCCTGTGTAACCCATGCCTCCACCCACCCTCAACCTCCCATCCACCCCACCACCATCAACCCCACCACCATCCATCCCCACCACCATCCAACCCCACCACCATCCATCCCCACTACCATCCACCCCCCCACCACCATCCACCCCACTACCATCCACCCCACCACCATCCACCCCACCACCACCACCACCACTACATCTCCCCACTACCCCACCATCCACCCCCACCACCATCCACCACCATCCACCCCCCACTACCATCCACCATCCACCCCCCACCACCATCCACCCCCACTACCATCCACCCCCTCACTACCCCATCCACCCACCACCATCCACTCCTACCATCACCCCCCCACCACCATCCACCCCCACCACCATCCTACCCCACCCCACCACCCCACCCCACCACCATCCAATTCCCCCACCACCATCCACCACCATCCACCCCCACACTACCATCCACCCCCACCATCCACCCACTACCATCCACCCCCCACCACCATCCACCACCACCATCCACCCCCACCACCATCCTGCCCACCACCATCCACCCCTCCCACCCCCCACCATCCACCCCTACCATCCTTCTGCCCCACCCAATCCACCCCCACCACCATCCACCCCCACCACCAATTCCACTACCATCATCACCACCCACCACCATCCACCCCCACCATCCTCACCCATCCACCCTACCACCATCCCCCCACCACCATCCACCCCCCACCACCATCTCACCCCCACCACTACCATCCAACCCCACCACTACCATCCACCCCGCCACCATCCACCACCACCTGCATCCACCCCCGCCACCTCACCACTGCCATCCACCATACATTCAATACCATCCACCACCACCGCTACCATCCACCACTCTCACCACCACCACACCCCTACCATCACTACCATACCCCCACCCCCATCCACCCCCACCACCACCACCACCACCCCTACCACCACCACCACCACCATCCCACCACTACCATCCATCCATTCAATCCCCCCCCACCACCACCACCACCATCTACCCCCACCACCACTCCATCCACCCCACCACTGCCCCCACCACCCCCCCACCACCATCCAATCCACCCCCCCACCACCATCCACCACCCACCCCCCCACCACACCCCACACCCCCACCTACCATCCACCCCACTCCACCCCACCATCCATCCCACCACCACCACCCCGCTATCCACCCCACCACCATCCACCACCATCCACCCCCATCACTCACTATACACCCCACCACACCATCCACCACCTCACTACCATCCAAATCTCTACACTACTACCATCCACCCCACCACTACCACTACCATCTTACCTTCTACCACCACCACTACCATCTACCCCACCCACCACCATCCACCCCACCACACCACTACCATCCACCCCCACCACCACTACCACCATCCACCACCCCACCACCATCCACCCCCCACTCACATCCAACCCCACCACTCACCATCCACCCCACCACCCATCCACCCCCCACCACCATCCACCCCCACCACCATCCACCCCCACTACCATCCACCCCACCACCATCCACCCCACTACCATCCACCCCACCACCATCCACCTCATTCACCATCCACCCCCCACCACCATCCCCACCCCACCACCATCCACCCCCCACAACCATCCACCCCACCACCATCCACCACCATCCACCCTACCACCATCCACCCTACCTCACCATCCACCCCCACCACCATCCACCCCATTACCATCCACCCCCACTACCATCCACCCCACCACCATCCGGCCCCCACCACCATGCCATCCACCCCCCCTCACCACCACTACCAATCCTACCCCCACCATACCATCCACCCTGCCACCACCACCACCACCACCATCCACCCCTGCCACCATCCAACACCTCCCACCATCACCACCGCATCCAATTTCCACCACCATACACCACCACCATCCACCACCAATACCATCCACCCCACCACCATCCACCATCCACCCCACCACCATCCACCACCACCACCACCACTCCACGACCACACCACCATCCACCCCTCCACCATCCACCCCCCACCACCACCACCACTACCATCCACCCCCACCACCACTACCATCCACCCCACCACCACCACCACCATCCACCCTACCACCACCACCATCCACCATCCACCCCACCACCCCCACCATCCCACCACCATCCACCCCCCACCACCATCCCATCCACCCCACCACTACCACTACCATCCACCCCCCACCCTACCACCCCACCCCCACTACCACCACCACCATCCACCCCACCACCATCCACCCCACCACCATCTACACCACCCACCACCACCACCATCCACCCCCACTACCATCCACCCCCACCACCATCCCACCCCCACCCACCATCACCCCCACCACCATCCACCCCCACCCGTCCACACCCCACCACCATCCACCCCCACCACCATCCACCCCACTACCATCCACCCCCCTATCACCATCCACCCCCACTACCCCACCCACCACCACACTCACCATCCACCCCCACCACCACCACCACCATCTACCCCCACCACCACCATCCACCCCACCACCACGCCACCATCCACCCCACCACCATCCACCACCACCACCATCCACCCCCACACCATCCACCCCCCACACCACCCTATCACCACCCCCCACTCACTCATCCACCCCACTCCACCATCCAATTCTCACCACCATCCACCCCACCACCACCACCTCACCATCACTACCTTCATACACCCCCACCCACCATCCACCACCACTACCATCCACCCTGCACCACTACTACCATCCACCTCTGTCACTACCACTACCATCCACCCCCACCACCACCACTACCATCTACCCCCACCACCACCATCCACCCCACCACCACTACCATCCACCCTCACCACCACCACTACTACCCATCCACCATCACTACCATCCACCCCGCACTCCATCCAACCCCACCTCACCACCATCCACCCCCACCACTACCATCCCCCCCACCACCACCCCCACTACCATCCACCCCACCACCATCCACCCCCACCACCATCCACCACCAATACCATCCAATTCCACCACCACTACCATCCGTCTCCCCACCACCACCACCACCACCACCATCCACCCCACCACTACTACCATCCACTTCCACTATTTCACCATCCACCCCCACCACCATCCACCACCACTGCATCCAATTCCCCACTACTCATCCACCCCTCACTCAATTATCCAATTCCCCACCACCATCCACCCACCACCATCCAATTCCCACCACCCCCACCACCATCACCCCCACTACCATCTAATTCCCCACTACCATCCAATTCCCCCCCACCATCCACCCCCACCACCATCCACCCCCACTACCATCCACCCCCCACCACCACCATCCACACCACCACCACCACCATCCACCCCCACCACCACCATCCACCCCCACTACCATCCAATTTAATTACCATCCACCCCCACCACCATCCACCCCCACCACCATCCAATTCCAATTCACACCCCCACCACCATCCACCCCCACTACCATCCACCCCACTACCACCACCCTCACCACCATCCACCCCACTACCATCCAATTCTCAACACCATCCACCCCACCACCATTCCACCCCACCACCATCTCACCCCACCACCATCCACCCCCACCACCCCCACCACCACCCCACCACCACCACCATCCAATTCTGCACCACCACCACCACCACACCACCACCACCACCACCACCATCCGCACCACCACCATCCACCCCCACCACCACTAATTTCATCCACCCCCACCACCACCACCACCACTGACCATCCAATTCCCCACCCCCACCACCATCCACCCACCACCACCACCACCATCCGGCCCAACCACCACCACCATCAACCCCACCAATACTCACCATCCAATACCACCACGACCATCCACCCCATCCACCCACCCACTACTACCCCACCACTACCACCATCCACCCCACCACCACCACCTTATCCACCCCACCACCACCACCATATCCAAATTCTCACCACCACACACCATCCAATTCCCACCACCACCACCATCCACCCCACCACCATCCCAATTCCCACCACCACCACCACTATCCACTTAAGTAATTAATTACTACCCCACCCCCACTACTACCATCCACCCTGGGTGCCTGGGGGGCGAAAATGTAGTAATAATAATAATTCATATTAAATACTACTACCATCCACCCTGGGTGCCTGGGGGGCGAAAATGTAGTAATAATAATAATTCATATTAAATAAAATTTATAATAAAATACGAAATTACAAATTAAATAATAATGATTCATAGTAATTAAAATTTAAAATAAAAATTCAAAATTATAAATAAAATAAAATAATAATGATAACAATAATAATAATAACACTGTAATACTACTACTACTACTACTACTACTACTACTACTACTACCACTACCACTACTACTACTACTACTAATAATAATAATAATAATAATAATAATAAAGAACCATAAGTAATACAAAAATTAAATAAAAAATCAATAGTGAGAAGCAATATAGTATGTATGTTGTGTTGTCAAAGTAAGAGAAACAATTGAGACCCTGCAATTGTGTGTGAGGCAGAAAGTCAGATCAGCAACCTGGGACTTGGTCACAATTTTCGTGATGCCATATAGCAGCAGGGTTTACCATTAGACAACACATTATGTTTCCAATATCTTCCCAGGCGGTAGTACCTCCCTGTCTGGTAGCTGCCTACTACCTACCAATAATAAGACTATATATCAGCTTTGACTTGAAATATACCTACGGGACCTACTTAGATTTTATTTTTAGATTGCCCCTGAGGGGGCTAGTTTATTGGACACCCCCTTACATCCTGCGCAAGTTGAAGCCCAGAAGCGTTTACAGCGCCCATCTGGGAAGCATGTGGAGTTCATGCTTGCCTTTATGACTCATGCATTAAGGGCGTAAAAGCCTGAAGTGTCATGGGTTTTGTCAGCAAGTTGCATAAAGTGACAGAATGATGAGTGTGTGTGGGGGGGGAAATTCCCGGTACATTTCATGTGTTTATGGCAAAGTGTGGCAGGTCCCTAATAATGTCAAGTGCCAGGCCTGTCACTAGGAGGAGGGATATGTGATCAGGGAGGGAAGAGGTGTTGGTAACGGCTGGGGACCTGTAGGAGGAGGTCATAGGGCAAGTGAGGATGTGGTGAGAAAGGGTGTGAGAGTCGCTTCTACGCCCTTAACTCATGAGACATAAAAGCAAGCATGAACTTAGCATGCTTCCCTGTTGGGCGCTGTAAACGCTTCTGCGCTTCACCTTACACAAGTTTACAAACAGTGCGGCCAGACTCAGGGATGCCAATGTACTAGGCGTGGCGAAGTACAGTGGGGGTGGTGGAGGTGATATGGTGTGGTGGGGCAGGTACAGTAGGGGTGGAGGGAGGCACATAGGCATTGACAATATTGAGGGACATAACCTTTAGTGTGATTGTGATGGCGTGTGCCTCGACATGCCTACTTAATTACCTATGAGGCAACTCACTCCTGACCTTTGTCCAAGTGGCGGGGTCAATGACCTAGATATTGATCCAATCAATTTATTAGGAAGACTCCGTTTGTTATTGTCTTTGGTGCTTGTGAAGTGCAGCTGGTGACAACTTGTATCGTAAGTGTACACCCAAAATATTGGTGAAAATAAAAACATAAGAATGGAGGAAACTGCAGTGAGTCTATTGGCCTATCCATCCAGCCTATGTTTGAAGCTACCCAGCGTATTCGAGTTAATGATGCTATTTGGTAACTTGTTCCACTCGTCCACTACTCTATTTCCAAACCAGTGTTTACCTATTTCACTTCTAAATCTAAATTTGTCTAATTTAAAACCATTGCTACGAGTTCGCTCCTGGTTGGATAGTTTGAGTACCTTTGTTATATCACCTTTGTTTAGCCCTGTCTTCTATTGATACACCTCGATCATATCGCCCCTCACTCTACGTCTCACGAGGGAGTGCAAATTAAGATGCTTTAACCTGTCTCTGTACTCAAGGTTCCTAATGCCCGGGATTATTCTTGTCATTCTCCTCTGAATTTTTTCTCGAGATTTCATATCCATTCTGTAGTACTGTGACCAAAACTGAACAGCGTAATCCAAGTGAGGTCTCACAAACGCAAGATATAGTTTTAGGATGACCTCGCTAGTCTTGTAACTAACACTCCTCTGTATGAACCCAAGTACTTTGTTAGCCTTGTTACGAGCAAATACACATTGTAGTCTTGGTTTTAGATTCCTACTTATCATTACTCCAAAATGTTTCTCACAGTCGGATTTCTTTATAACATCGTTGATATCTGGTTTCTTTGTTTACATCTAGACTAATTACGGATCACTTGAAGAATTGTCACCCCAGCCTGCTCCACCTGAAGAATCGTCACCCCAGCCCACAGTGAATATATTCCTTTGTGTTATGCATCTTTATTTTGAAAAGTTTAAAGAAAACAAAAATAAGAATAATATACACCTAACCTAACCTAACCATGGAGGGTCCTGACCTCACCTGAAGAATAGTCACCCCTGGTGTTGCTACCTGAAGATTCATCACCCCAGGCTATCCCACCTGAAGAATTGTCACCCTGCCAAACTCTGGGGGTGACAATTCTTCAGGTGATCCCTAATTACTTTATATTTGTCCACATTAAATTCATCTGGCTCTGGTTATCAAACATTTTCAAGGTCTGATTCTAGTGTTTGCAGGAATACAGGAAGACCAAAGAATAATAGTATCTGGGTGATGGATGTTGACCTGAGATTCACAGATGGAGCAGTGAAGCGATAACTGCGCACCACTTCCATTAGTAAGCGAGGGTGAGCCACAAGACCTGTACTGACTGAGGAAGTGTTTGGGATAAAGTGCTCTCTGGTTACCGTGTATCAGCCAATCATGTTCCTCTCACAACAAGATGTAAACAGATGCAAGGGTACGCACGTAAATCCGGTTTCTTGTACTAACTAAAAAAAAAAATCCGGTTTCCTGTACGAACTGAAAAAAAAAATCCGGTTTCCTGTACGAACTGAAAAAAAAAATCCGATTTCCTGTACGAACTAAAAAAAAATCCGGTTTCCTGTACGAACTAAAAAAAAATCCGGTTTCCTGTACGAACTGAAAAAAAAATCCGGTTTCCTGTACGAACTAAAAAAAATCCGGTTTCTTGTATGAAATTAAAAAAAAAATAACCCCCAAGTAACGACAGAAGACAACGTGAAAACGCGGTGCCTGGCGTAGGACAACTTACTGAGTGTGGGAAATTCTCACCACACACCAGACTGTGCAGAGCTTCGTGTACTACGAGAATTCATTCCCCAAGTAACAAAAAGTGTACATCAAGTCCTTCAGTTTTTTAAGTCTTTTACTGGTTCCTTCCTAAGCCCAGAAATATCATATAGGATAGTGCTTTTTTAGTTTAACAAATTTATTGGCAGAGCTTGTAGTACAGTTTGCCTATTCTGAGTAATTCAGTCAGGTCTTGACACTGAGGGTGGTATCACTTCTCACTGTCACGCAGGACAGAGGTTCACACACAAAGAAATACATCATATTCATTAACAACTATAAATGTATAGAGGTCAGATTCAAATGGATAATGTCACTGTTCACTGCCATGCAGGACAGAGGTTCGTACACAAAGAGTTGCATCATATTCATTGACAGTACATATACATATATGTAAACACGCACACACACATATACATACATATACGTATATACATACACATATACACGTACACGCACATATACATGCACACACGCACACATACATACATATACGTCGGTCAGATTCATGTGGGTAATGTCACTTTTCACTGCCATACAGGACAGAGGTTCGTACACAAAGAATGCATCATATTCATTGACACTATATATAGGTCAGATTCATGTGGGTAATGCCACTGTTCACTGCCACGCAGGACAGGTTCGTACACAAAGAAGGAAATACATCACATTCACCAGTAGCATATATAGGTCAGTGGATCACATACATTGGAGTCATATTCTAATTGAAGACTAATCAGTGTGGGCTAGTGCTGACAGTTACTGAGGCGTCAGGGGGCGGAGGTTTTCACAAAATTAGATTAATAAATTATCTGGTCGATTGTGTATCGAATGGATTGTCTATTCTCTTAATCAAAATAGAACTGGCACCTAGTTTGGATTATCACGATGTAACAGCATAGTTTGGTGCAGAGAAGGTGATTTATAGTCAGTAGGCAGCTGGTAGTGCTGTTGTGTTTAAACATGAAAATAAACCTTCTCGTCTATTGCCTGGAAAACTTATTGATATCAAAGTCCACAAAATTGTCATAAAATACAGATTCAAGATGTAAGATGTAGTACAGTACAGTATCAATTGATCTTTATTGAGAATAACAGGTATTGACTTATTATTAAAGTAATTGTCTGTTTTGGGCATTAAGCTTAGTACTATAAATATGTAACTAAGAAAACCATCCACAAATTAGTCTCCTTTGTTTACATATTGTTACAACTGGCAAATCCCCCACCTAAAATTAAAATATAACATAAAAACGTTACGTCAACGTAACCAAACCTAACGCTAAACCTAACCTAACCAAACCTAACTTAACTTAACCTCACTTAACCTAACCTAAAAACTGGGGTGCAAAATCTTCAGGTGATCCATCTTTTTTATGCAAGTAAATCACTGTAGGTGCGCGTGATCTAGGTATATGCTGATAACCACAAGGAAAGAAGAAAACACGAAGTTCCCAAGCGCTTTCGTGTAATTCACATCTTCAGGGGTGAGTACAGACTAGAGAGAGAAATACATAACACGGTATATATATACAGAGGAGGGTGAGACCAGGGAAGCGCTTGGGAACTTCGTGTTTTCTTCTTTCCTTGTGGTTATCAGCATATATCTTTTTTATATATAAATCTTCTAAGAACACAATGAGGGCTCCCCGCACCACGGACCTGAGCGATACACGTGACCTGAGCTCCGTCACAGCGGCTAAGGGTAATTAGAAAAACAACTAGAGCATAAATATTCACAGCGTGTGTATATTGAGGTGTGTCTGGTGTGTAGATATACGAGAGAGAATATACAGTGTATTTCTTTCTTTAGCACTGGTAGAGAGACATACGGACAGGCAGACAGAGAGATAGAGGTTATTTAATTTGACTAAAGAGCTCTTAAGGGATTATAATTTGTCCCTCGTGGTCATAAAAAAAACCTGAAGGACTATATTATCAAAGCTGGCAATAACAAGAGAGGAGTTTAATTTATTTATTAGGGATTGCATCTCCTTATGATCTGGTAAAGACTGCGAGAAGAAATAGTGGTTAGAGAATACCATTAAACTTTATACTTGTGATAAAATTACTTAACAATGGAACAGCGTCAAGACTCATGAGAATTATGCCATGTCTCTTAACACCTTGTGAAACAGAGAGAGAGAGAGAGACGTGCTATGATGTCTCAGGTAACTTCCCCTCCCAAAACAAGGTTAAAATAATTATATACAGACTGGATAAACAACCTGTATTGGCCTATGTTTGGGGGAAATACATGCAAACATACGTACATACATACATACATACATACATACATACATACATACATACATACATACATACATACATACATACATACATACATACTCGCTTGCACTTTCTCAGTACTACAGTAACTTTCGCCTCTTCAGTAACCCAAGGACCGTGGTGTAACCTGCACACTGTCTTCTCTTCTCTCCCCCAAATTCATAACATGCACCTCCTCGCCTCATGACCTGTCCCTCCTCGCCTCATAACCTGCACCTCCTCGCCTCATAACCTGAACCTCCTCGCCTCATGACCTGTACCTCCTCGCTTCATAACCTGTACCTCATCAACCTGTGCCTTCTCATAACCATATAATCTGTACCTCATAACCTGCACCTCTCATCTTAACCCTATAACCTGCACCTCTCATCATAACCCTATAACCTGCACCTCTCCTCATAACCCTATAACCTGCACCTCTCATCATAACCCTATAACCTGCACCTCTCATCATAACCCTATGCACCTCTCCATAACCTTAACCTATAACCTGCACCTCCCACCAACTCTATAACCTGCACCTCTCCTAATAACCTAGCCTGCACCTCTCAACATCGCTCATCATAACCCTATGCACCTCATCACTAACCCTATAACCTGCCTCTCCTCCCAATCCTACCACCTTCTCACCTTAACCTATAACCTGCACCTATCCTCATAACCTATAACCTGCACTCTCATCACCCCAAACCTGCACCTCATCGCTAACCTGCACCTATCACCTCTCATAACCCATAACCTGCACCTCCTCATCCCTATAACCTGCACCTCTCCTCATAACCTATAACCTGCACCTCTCATCATAACCCCATATACCTGCACCTCTCATAACTGCACCCCCATCTTACCTAAACCTGCACCTCTCATCATAACCCTATAACCACCTCTCATCATAATATAACCTGCACCTCTCCTCTAACCTATAACCTGCCTCTCTCATCCCCATAACCCTATAACCTGCACCTCTCATCATAACCCCCTGCATATCATAACCTGCACTCTCATAAACCTATAACTGCCTCTCATCCGCCCTCTATATAACCCACTGTCATAACCCAACCTGCAACTCTCATCATAACCCTATAACCTGCACCTCTCATCATAACCCTATAACCTGCACCTCTCATCATAACCCTACCTCAACCTGCACCTCTCATCATAACCCTATAACCTGCATCTCATCATAACCCTATAACCTGCACCTCATCATTAACACTGCACCCTATCCTCCTGCACCTCTCATCATAATCCCATAACCTGCTACTCTCATCATAACCTATAACCTCTCATCTTAACCCTATAACCTTCTCTCATCATAACCCTATAACCTGCACCTCTCATCTAACCCTATAACCTGCCATACCTGCATCATCATCACCCTATAACCTGCCCTCTCATCTATATAACCTGCACCTCATCATAACCCCATAACCTGCACCTCTCATCATAACCCAACCTGCACCTCTCATCGCAACATAAACTGCACCTCTCATCACGCCTTCTGCACCTCTCATCATAACCCCATAACCTGCACCTCTCATCTAACCCTATAACCTGCACCTCTCATCATAACCCCCTCTCATAACCTCTCATCCTCCACAACCTGCAATCATAACCCTAACCTGCACCTCTCATCATCCCATAACCTGCACCTCCTCATCATAACCCTACAACCCGCACCTCTCATCATAACCCCTGCCCAACCTCTCCCCTATCCTGCATAACCCTATAACCTGCCTCTCATCATAACAACCTCCCTCCACCTCTCATCATAACCCTATAACCTGCACCTCTCCACATAACCCCATAACCTGCTCTCCTAACTATCATAACCCTATAAATGCACCTCTCATCATAACCCCTATAACCTGCACCTCTCCCTTAACCCTATAACCTGCACTCTCATCATAACCCCTATGTTCTCTCATCATAACCCTATAACCCACCTCTCATCCCTATACCTCATAACCCTATAACCTGTAACCCCATCATAACCTATAACCTGCCTCTCATAACCCTATAACCTGCAATTCTCTCATCATAACCCTATAACCTCAATTCCTCATAAATTCCTGATAACTGCACTCTCTCCTAATAACCTATAACCTGCACCTCTCATCATAACCCTATGCCTGCATCATCTCCCCATAACCTGCACCTCTCCCTCATAATCCTATAACCTGCACTCCTCACCTTAACCTCAAGTAACCTGCACCTCTCCTCATAACCCTATAATTTAAATCCCTATCATAACCCTGCACCTCATCATAACCCTATAACCTGCACTCTCTTAACCTCTATAACCCACCTCCTCAACCCTATAACCTGCACCTCTCATCTGTAACCCCAACCTGCACCTCTCCTCATAACCTGGCAACCTGCACCTCTCATCTCCCTATAACCTGCACTCACCATAACCCTGCAACCTGCACCTCTCATCATAACCCCTACAACCTGCCTCTCATCCATAACCCTATAACCTGCACCTCTCATCATAACCCTATAACCCGTAACTCTCATAACCTAACCTGCACCTCTTCTCATAACCCTATAACCTGCACCTCTCATCTAACCCTATAACCTACCTGCTCATCATAACCCCATAACCTGCACCTCTCATCATAACCCCATAACCTGCACCTCATCTCATCACCTCTCAACCCTATAACCTGCACCTCTCATCATAACCCTATAACCTGCACCTCTCATCATAACCCCATACCTCATCATAACCCCATAACCTATCTCATCATAACCTATAACCTGCACCTCATCGCAACCTATAACCTGCAACCTGCACTCTCATTATAACCCTATAACCTGCACCTCTCATCATAACCCTATAACCTGCACCTCTCATCCCTAAACCTGCACCTCTCATCGCAACCTGCATCTTCCCTATAACCTGCCTCTCATCATAACCCCATAACCTTGCCTGCACATCATAACCCCTATAACCTGCACCCCCATCATAACATAACCCTATTACCTGCACCTCCCATCATAACCCTATAACCTGCACCTCTCATCATAACCCTATAACCTGCACCTCTCACCTCCTAGCTCATAACCCTATAACCTGCAACTCATCATAACCCTATAACCTGCACCGCCTCATCTTAACCTATAACCTGCACCTCATCGCCCTGCAAACCCTATAACCTGCTCTCATCATAACCCTATAACCTGCACCTCTATCATAACCCCTATAACCTGCACCTCTCCTCATAACCCTATAACCTGCACCTCTCATCATCCCCTATAACCTGCAACCTATAACATGCACTTCTCATCTTAACCCTATAACCTGCACCTCTCATCATAACCCTATAAACCTGCACCTCTCATCATAACCCCATAACCTCATCATAACCCTATAACCTGCACCTCTCCATCATAACCCTATAACCTGCACCTCTCATCTTAACCCTATAACCACCTCTCATCATAACCCTATAACCTGCACCTCTCATCATAACCCCTCTCTCATAACCTGCACCTCATCATAACCCCTATAACCTGCACCTCTCATCAAATTCTCATAACCCTATCAACCTACCTGCAACTCCTCATTCCTAACCCTGTAACCTGCCCTATAACCTGCATAACCTGCTCATCATCATAACCCTATAACCTGCAACCCTATAACCTGCACATCATAACCCTATAACCTGCACCTCTCATCAACCTATAACCTCACCTCTCATCGCCTGCACCTCTCATCATAATCCCTAACCTGCGCACTCTCATCATAACCCTGTAACTCTCATCTTAACCCTATGACCTGAACCTCTCATCATAACCCTATAACCTGCAATCTCTCATCATAACCCTATAACCTGCACCTCTCATCATGTAACCCTATAACCTGCACCTCTCATCATAACCCTATAACCTGCAACCTGCACCTCTCATCACCTCTCAACCCTATAACCTGCACTTCTCATCACATAACCCTATAACCTGCACCTCATCATCATAACCCCATAACCTGCACCTCTCATCATAACCCTATAACCTGCACCTCTCATCATAACCCTATAACCTGCAATCTCCATCATAACCCTCCCCTGCACCTCCCATCATTACCCTATAACCTGCACCTCTCATCATAACCCTATAACCTGCACCTCTCATCATAACCCTATAACCTGCACCTCTCATCATAACCCTATAACCTGCACCTCTTATTATACCCCTATAACCTGCACCTCTCATCATAACCGGTCTGTTCACCCGGTTCTTCAACAGTCACTTATAGAAAAAATTTAATATTCACATTTACATCAATATGTTATTAATTCACTTAACACTTTAACCTTGTACTAATACTTAACACTTTAACCTTGTACTTGTACTTAACACTTTAACCTTGCACTTACACTTAACACTTTATCCTTGTACTTATACTTAGCACTTTAACCTTGTACTTATACTTAGCACTTTAACCTTGTACTTATACTTAGCACTTTAACCTTGTACTTACACTTAACACTTTAACCTTGTACTTATACTTAGCACTTTAACCTTGTACTTACACTTAACACTTTAACCTTGTACTTATACTTAGCACTTTAACCTTGTACTTACACTTAACACTTCAACCTTGCACTTACACTTAACACTTTAACCTTGTACTTACACTTAACACTTTAACCTTGTACTTATACTTAGCACTTTAACCTTGTACTTACACTTAACACTTTAACCTTGTACTTACACTTAACACTTTAACCTTGTACTTATACTTAGCACTTTAACCTTGTACTTATACTTAGCACTTTAACCTTGTACTTATACCTAGCACTTTAACCTTGTACTTACACTTAACACTTTAACCTTGTACTTATACCTAGCACTTTAACCTTGTACTTACACTTAACACTTTAACCTTGTACTTATACTTAGCACTTTAACCTTGTACTTACACTTAGCACTTTAACCTTGTACTTATACTTAGCACTTTAACCTTGTACTTATACTTAGCACTTTAACCTTGTACTTACACTTAGCACTTTAACCTTGTACTTATACTTAGCACTTTAACCTTGTACTTATACTTAACACTTTAACCTTGTACTTACACTTAGCACTTTAACCTTGTACTTATACTTAACACTTTAACCTTGTACTTACACTTAGCACTTTAACCTTGTACTTATACTTAGCACTTTAACCTTGTACTTATACTTAGCACTTTAACCTTGTACTTACACTTAGCACTTTAACCTTGTACTTATACTTAGCACTTTAACCTTGTACTTACAATTAGCACTTTAACTTTGCACTTACACTTAGCACTTTAACCTTGTACACTTTAACCTTGTACTTATACTTAACACTTTAACCTTGTACTTACACTTAACACTTTAACCTTGTACTTATACTTAGCACTTTAACCTTGTACTTACACTTAGCACTTTAACCTTGTACTTATACTTAGCACTTTAACCTTGTACTTATACTTAGCACTTTAACCTTGTACTTACACTTAGCACTTTAACCTTGTACTTACACTTAACACTTTAACCCTGTACTTATACTTAGCACTTTAACCTTGTACTTATACCTAGCACTTTAACCTTGTACTTACACTTAACACTTTAACCTTGTACTTATACCTAGCACTTTAACCTTGTACTTACACTTAGCACTTTAACCTTGTACTTACACTTAACACTTTAACCTTGTACTTACACTTAGCACTTTAACCTTGTACTTATACTTAGCACTTTAACCTTGTACTTACACTTAGCACTTTAACCTTGTACTTACACTTAGCACTTTAACCTTGTACTTATACTTAGCACTTTAACCTTGTACATTTCAAGTTTTTGCTAATCTTGGCATATATAAATTTGCTTTCTTGTCAATGTAGTTTTTCTTAACATTCTCATATAATAACATATTTCAAAGGCCTCAAACGTCTTTCTGGTTTTGCTGAGAGTGTCCACGCCCTGACCAATACAACAGTCACTGCCTGTTGGTGCAGTACGTACTGTATGATAGCTTCATTGTATATGCCATAGAGGCTGTCAAGGTGATGCGCCCTGCCCCGTGTATATCAACGTGATCAACTTTCAACACCCGTAAGTACGTGTGTTGAGAGACAAGAGGTGTTGATCATGTTGTTATACACGGGGCAGGCGCATCACCTTGACAGCCTCCATGGCATATACAATGAAGGTAACATACGTACGGCACCAACAGGCAGTGACTGTGCTTAATGGTGCCACACTAGTAAACAAATATTACGTCACCAACTCCTTAGGGCCCGTTCACGATGAGGTCGGAACGGACATATCTGACGCAAATTGTCCGAACGAGTGAGTCGAGTTACCAACACATGTCTCTCACTCTCTTCGAATCACATCTAATTCGAGTCTTTCAATTGTTATCCAAGAGGGAAGACAGTTTCCCTCTCTCTCCTTAACAAGACAACGAGTCGTGTAACAGGTATTAGGTAAGGTGACAAAATAATAATACTGTACCCACCGCGTCATATGTCGTCTGTCTCCAGATATTTGTGTCAGAATATGTCTGATTCCGGCCTTGGTGTGAGCGGGGCCCTTCCACAGGTGTAGTAGCCATCAACGTTAATCACTTACACGTGCACAAATGTGTGTGTGTGTGTGTGTATATTTTGGTTTGTTTGTGTTAGTGTGTGCTGGTTTGTGCCTGTGTCTACCGTATACATAATCGTGTCTTAGTGATAACAATATTAGTATACAGTATATAATGGCGGTAATGCTGCACTGAACCTCAGGGTTTAAAATATCAACAGTTAACACACACACACACACACACTATTAGAACCAAACATAAAAACATGCGCTAATATTTATATATATTTTTTTCACATAGCAATAAAATGAGTTGTGTTGTTCAATCCGTCTCCACGTGTCGTGACTCACCTTAGTGATATTGCACTGTACTCCACGTGTCGGCCACCATTTCCCTCATCACTCAGCTGATGTCACTGGTCATTGTTGCAGGAAGTCACTAGAAGTCTAAGGGCGTCACCCTTCCGCGTAGGGGCCAGGGGACTACTGAGCCATCCTGTCCAGTCCATCTACCAGGGAAGTCCTCAAGAGGTTAAGTCACCGTCTTCAAGAGGTTAAGTCACCGTCCTCAAGAGGTTAAGTCACCGTCTTCAAGAGGTTAAGTCACCGTCTTCAAAAAGGGTTAAGTCACCGTCACCTCAAGTTAAGTCACCGTCTTCAAGAGGTTAAGTCACCGTCTTCAAGAAGGTTAAGTCACCGTACTCAAGAGGTTAAGTCACCGTATTCAAGAGGTTAAGTCACCGTACTCAAGAGGTTAAGTCACCGTATTCAAGAGGTTAAGTCACCGTCCTCAAGAGGTTAAGTCACCGTCTTCAAGAGGTTAAGTCACCGTCCTCAAGAGGTTAAGTCACCGTCCTCAAGAGGTTAAGTCACCGTCTTCAAGAGGTTAAGTCACCGTTCTCAAGAGGTTAAGTCACCGTCCTCAAGGGGTTAAGTCACCGTCCTCAAGAGGTTAAGTCACCATCCTCAAGAGGTTAAGTCACCGTCCTCAAGAGGTTAAGTCACCGTCTTCAAGAGGTTAAGTCACCGTCTTCAAGAGGTTAAGTCACCGTCCTCAAGAGGTTAACGCCCGTATTATTAAACAACATCTTCCCTTGAAGAGGGTCGTCGTGTTTCAACCCGAGTTTTAAATAAAATGAGTCCTGAGGGACACCGCAGTACAGTACTTAACGGGGAGGTGTGGTGTAAAATGAACTAATTCCAATATTATAAATTAATTTTATTGAAATTAGTTCATTTTACCACCTCCCGTCCAGGTTAACAGGCGTAAGTGTGAGACAAAATTATGTAATATTCAAACCTCAGAGGTGACTCACTCTTGGGTTATACTGTGTCTAGACTACCACAGAGGACAGGGGTAAGAAATAGTGGAGGGGATTTGGGTGTTTTGGATGGCATTGATTTTTTATTTTGCCGCTTACAGCGGCTACTTTATTGTGCACCCCACACTGATCCTGTGACCGGTAGCGCAAAAGGATTACAGAGTAGAGTTTACAACGGGTCATAATAATTAACCCCCGTGGTCAGGATATTACGGCACTGAATGTTACACAGTATTTCAATTACATTATTTGTTTAGTTCTATACATAAAGGGTAACTTATTCGCAAATGCGTGAGTACAGGCGTGTGAGGCAGTATGTCTGGCCTCACACTTTGTTATTCACATTTACGTGAGAAGTATTCAAGCACATTGCGTATTTGGTTCTGTACATGAGAATTGATATAGTTACTAAGTGCAAAAAAGTGGATACAATCTTAATATGTCGGCTATCTTGCCATTAGAGATGAAGTGTTGTGCCATTTCACACACAGTGTGCTTGGACCTGTCCCTAAAAGGTTCTATCTTCACACAGTCGAGGGGGGGGGGAGAGATTTTTAATTTCTTTGTTGTATTTTTGTTTTTTTTAGTATAACTAAGATACTCCAGTGTGAAGACAAAGTTGGGAAGGTTGGACTTTTGTGTTTGTGATGTCTCGTCTCAGAGCCTTCAACAATAACAGGATCGGACGTGGATTATTCTTCCATAGTTCTAAGTTCGGATGTGGATTATTTACCGTAGTTCCAAGTTCGGACGTGGATTATTTACCGTAGTTCCAAGTTCGGACGTGTATTATTTTTCCGTCGTTCCAAATCAGCAGTCCACCACAAACTCGTATGGTGTATAGAAGTGAGAAGTAACAAACAATACAGTTTATAAATAAATAAACAAAATTGTTGCTCGTAGGTACACAAGAACAACAACAGTAAGAAGGAAGTATTACAACTGGTGGGCACACAATTCCTCCAGGTGAAATATGCTTTCTGAGTTACAACTTAATGAGGCTAAGCATGAGGGGACAGTGTGAGCCATTGGTCTACTCTCTTACATCACTTAGAAAGCTTCATCACTAGTTAGTTATTGGAGATCTCTGGAGACTAGATCACTAACCTCTGAAGGCAAGTGTAAGGGCCCGTTTACACTTGAGGGCGGTCTCTCGATAGTTACTGTCGTTAGTTCTTTCATCTGTGTATCCACATGAGAGCAAACTTGTAACATAAGTGATACAAATATGATATATAATAACTAGGTGGGGAGAAGGTCATACTAAAGGGCATTTCAACATAGTGACAGTGCAAAAAGTAAGATTGACTGGGAGTGAATACACTGGTTGATTACAAGTTATTGATAATTTTTACAATGGTTGGGACTGGACTGTTCTTATAGCGATCAGTTCGTGCTCGTATGGGCTGGATGCGATTGTGGTGTCGAACATCAATTCTCGGGCGAGGGATCTCAGTGACTCTCAGTAAGTCGGTAGCAATGGGTGGTAGAGAAGGTGTTGGATAAAGCACTGGGTGGAACGATGAGGTGAACTGGGAGCTAACAACAGGCTTGTGAAAAAAATACAGATAGAAGATGCTCAACAGTTCCGTAATTTCACCCGTATGTCAGCAGTTCAGGTAGAAGAGTTGGTAAAATTGGTTGGACCATTAATTTTCAAGAGAGAGAGAGAGAGAGACGGATGAGGGACCTCTGACCCAGCTTGGAGAAGGTCGTGCGATCGTGCTCCCGCTAGAGACCAAGGAAAATGGCCGCTTTGGATCGTTGTGCCGTGGGGGGAAGAGGAGGGGAGTGTGGGGAAGGACGACCTCCTTGCCACGCTGTTAAGGCAGCTGGGGCAGTTGAGGAGTGAGGTTGACACTCTAAAGGGGGAAAATGAAGCCCTCAGGACGGAACTCCTTCAGGTAGGTGTCCTGCCTAGCAGGACACCTGCGGAGGAGGAGCAGGCGTGGAGAGTGGTTGTCTCCAAGGGGACTAGGGTCAGGCTTAGGAAAGCTGACCAGGGTGTGGAGTGCAGTAACCCTTACCAGGTGCTGCAGGAAGCTGGAGAGGAAGAGAAGAGGCAGGACGGTATGGATCAAGGAGAGGAAAGGGCAGTTGTACAAACCCTGCCCACAGGTAAGGTCGTGGTAGTTGGTGACAGCCAGGTGAGGTTTATGGATAGGGCTTTTTGTGCGAGAGATAGGAAACGTAGGACTAGGGTATGTTTTCCTGGGGCTGGGATAGGGCATGTAGCCGAGAGGTTAGACAGGGTTTTGTCAGGGGAGGGTACCAATCCAGTAGTGGGTCTTAGTGTTGGAGGAAACGACATAGGTAAGGTTAGGAGTGAGGAACTTTTCAAGAGGTATAGGGAGGCGCTGGGGAAGATTAGAGATAGGGGAGGGATCCCGATAGTATGTGGTGTCTTGCCTAGAAGAGGGGTTGGTCGTGAATGGCTGTCCAGGGCAATTGCTATTAATTTCCGACTAGAGAAACATTGTGCAAACAATGGTTGGGCATTCATTGATGACTGGCAACGATTTTATGGCAACGACTACCTGTACTGTCGCGACGGAGTACACTTGTCTCGTGAGGGGGTAAAGACGTTGTCTGCATCCCTGGAGCGTGAAATTGTCACTCCGAAGGGGGGGTTTCGCCAGTAGAGAGGGGTCGGGGAAAATGGGAGTCAAAAAACAAGCAGGTCCTGGGAAGTAGTGAAACAGAAGTAGATAATGCTGAAAATATAGTTCGTCATAATAACAAGATTAATCCCCCCCACACCTCTGGAAACTGTCAACTTAGGACGGGATAACCCCGAATTTAATTTAGCAGCTACTTATGAACAATTTATTGCGACAATCAATAATGCCCAAAATAAACACATCCCTAAAAGAAAATTCAGATCGATATGGAACCAACCAAAATGGATGAATAATAGACTCTTAGATCTTCTAGGGAAAAAGAAAGGAGTATATAGAAAAGTTAAGAAAGGCGAAAATCACTTACTTGGTTACTATCAGAACCTAACAAGACAGGTAAAATCAGAAATTAGGAAAGCAAAGAAATTATGAAATCAAGGTAACCAACGAATCGAAAAATAACCCTATAAAGCTTTTTATCAACTGTATAAATCAAGGTTAGAATACAATAGGTCCCTTAAAAAGAAACTACGACAGGAAAATGACTGATGATGAGTTAGAAATGTATGTCCTACGTTAAATAATTTAAGCTCCTTATTCACAAATGAAAACCTAGCACAGTTTCCGAAGTTCTGGGTATATAACGACAGTATAGAAAATATGTTGATGAATATCAATATTACTAATGTGATATTATTAAAGTAATTAACAAACTGAAGCCTCATAAATCGCCTGGTCCAGACGAGGTATATGCTAGAATATTAAAAGAATATAGAGATGAGTTGAGTAATCCATTAGCAGTTTTATTTAATAAGTCATTAGAATCGGGCCTAGTGCCAGAAGCTTGGAAACTTGCAAATGTAGTTCCGATTTTCAAAAAGGGTGATAAATCAATAGCATCAAATTACCGTCCCATTAGTCTCACATCAATCATAGGCAAGTTGCTAGAGTCAATTATTGCTACAAAAATCAGAAGCCACCTTGAAACATTCAACTTAATTCATTCTTCTCAGCACGGGTTCACCCAGGGACGTTCTTGTCTCACAAATTTGCTTAACTTTTTCTCAGAAGTATTTGAAGCGGTAGATAATGATAAGTCATATGATATAATTTATTTAGATTTCAGTAAAGCATTCGATAGAGTCCTCATGAGAGAGATTACTGATAAGGAAGGTAGAAGGCGAAGTGGAATAGGTGGATCAGTATTAAAAATGGATTAGGCTGTTAACTGGTAGGGAAACAAAGAGTCAGCATAAATGATTAAAGTCAGATTGGGGTGCGGTCAAAAGCGGAGTCTTCAGGATCTGTATTAGGCCCTCTGCTGTTTGTTATATCTATTAATGAGATCTTGATTTAGGCATAACTAGTAGGATTAGTAACTCAGATGATACCAAAATGGGGAGAGGATAAATTCAGACAGTGACTTTGAATACCTTCTTAAAGAGATCTAGATATTTTATATGAGTGGGTCAGTAAACTGGCAAATGAATTTTAATACTGATAAATGCAAGGTACTACAGATAGGGAAGACGAATACAAACGTTAAGTATAAACTAGGTAATACGGAAATAGAAAATCTAGTTTGTGAAAAAGATCTAGGTGTATTTGTTAAAGCAACGACTTGAAACCTAGAAAACAATGCATTAGCGTTCGCAACAAGGCAAACAGGATTCTTGGGTTCATATATTCAGGTCTGTGAGTAACAGAACTGCTGGACGTTATCTTGAAACTTTACCTAGCATTAGTGAGGCCACATTATGGATTGCAACTGCCCCAGTGTCCTGAGATTTTTGGAGAGAGTATAAAGAAGAATGACAAAATGATCCATAATATTGAAGAACCTCCATATGAAGAAAAGACTGAAAAGCCTAGGGCTATATTCATTAGGAGAGGCGTAGAGCTAGGGGAGATAAGGATAGAGGTGTACAAGGGCAAGTGATTAATAAGGGTAAAATGGAAGATGTTCTGAAGCTCAGCAATAACGAAATAACTAGAACAAATGGCTTTAAATTAGATAAATTCCGATTCAGAGGCGATATAGGCAAGCACTGGTTTTGGTAATAGAGTTAGTGATATGTGGAATAGGTCACCGAGTGCTATAGTAGGATCGGGGACGCTAGGGAGCTTCAGGACGAAGTTGGATAGGCACATGGAAGTGCAAGGATGGGTGTGAAAGGGATCTGCCCTGCATGGGCCAGTCGGCCTCCTGCAGTATCCCACTTTCTTATGTTCTTATGTTCTTATGTAAACCATTTCAGTTCACGAGAGAGTTATGGTGACGCTTCGGTTTTTGGCATCAGATCAGTAAATAACAAAAATAAACCCAAACGTCCTGTCTAATGCCAATATTTAGTATTGATGTTCGTGCTTAAAGTCAAATAACCTACACCTGTTGCATCAATGAATATGCTGTAAATCATTGGTCAATAATCTTATAACCATCTATTGTTAATTAGAAGTGAAGTACTCATGAGAAACAGATAATATCTACCATATCCATCTGTTGGCCTTGAACATGACTTTTCAGAAGGAATACGCTTGACGTTTGAATTAGACCTATTAATATATTGATGAGATTGCATTCAAAGCCATACTTCACCTCTCGAGAGCACTGTCAGACTGCGCACGTGGCTCGTATAGCTGAGAGTTGACGTGACAGTTGCGGGCTACCATGTGTCCACACGATAGCAAACTAGCAGAGAGTAGCTGTCAGACAGTAAACTCAAACTCTGACAGTTACTCTCAGAGCTATGTTCACTTGATAGTAGCGCAGTCGACAGCACTCTCGACAGCACTTTACTCTTAAGTGGACACGGGCCCTAAGAGTTCTTAAATAGTCAATGTTTCCCCGACACAAGTGACATAGTGCAGCACCGCGAGACATTTGGCTATGAATAACCAAACAAAATCACAAAAAAACATCACCAGCAAGACTTAACTCAGACGTGATGAGAATTTGTCTCAGATGTGGATGTCCAGACCTGCAACACGAGTCATAAGTAATACACAGGGAAGATTGTGTATCATTGTTAACTACTGTATCATAATGAGGAAGATGAAAACTTTGTTGCCGTGGGGTAGATAACACGTGGGACCATCTCAGCGCCGAACAACATCTTCACTACACGACTGATAGAACCCATAGCACTAATTAGCTATTCAGTGCAGGCGTTTATCACTGAAGAATGCTTATTACCTGTGTTAATACGAGCGTATTTATCTGGCCAGAATAAACGAGTCTCTCCTCAAAGCATGTTAAACACAGTAGTGTGTGAGGAAAATGTGTTGTAAACGACCTCCACGTGCTGTATACGACCCCCACCTGACCACCTCCACGTGCTGTATACGACCCCCACCTGACCACCTCCACGTGCTGTATACGACCTCCACCTGACCACCTTCACGTGCTGTATACGACCCCCACCTGACCACCTCCACGTGCTGTATACGACCCCCACCTGACCACCTCCACGTGCTGTATACGGCCCCCCACCTGACCACCTCCATTGCTGTATACGACCTCCACCTGGCCACCTCCCACGTGCATATACGTCCCCACCTGACCACCTCCCACGTGCCAGCATACGACCCCCACCTGACCACCTCCACGTGCTGTATACGACCTCCACCTGACCACCTTCACGTGCTGTATACGACCCCCACCTGACCACCTCCACGTGCTGTATACGACCCCCACCTGACCACCTCCACCTGCTGTATACGACCCCCACCTGACCACCTCTCATGCTTATAACTCCATACGTCCCGACAATTGAGGACTGACTCGCTGAAATTAAAAATAACTTTCGTCATAAATTTATATTTTAACATAAAAAACAACTTGCATATTGTTGTCGTCGTTTGTGTGACCTTTTATTAACGAAACGTGTTCCTGTTTTATTTGTGCTTTTTATTCCGTGTTATAATAGAGTTTGTGTTAGGTTACTGCTGTAGTGAAAGTTGCGATACTGACTCGGGTGAGAATTTCATTAACCTAGATGCAGGATGTAAATGTCATGCAGTGTCCATTAATGTTTGTGTCGCAGGTGTAGTGGTGTACCCTCAGGTGTGTGTCGCAGGTGTAGTGGTGTACCCTCAGGTGTGTGTCACAGGTGTAGTGGTGTACCCTCAGGTGTGTGTCGCAGGTGTAGTGGTGTACCCTCAGGTGTGTGTCGCAGGTGTAGTGGTGTACCCTCAGGTGTGTGTCACAGGTGTAGTGGTGTACCCTCAGGTGTGTGTCACAGGTGTAGTGGTGTACCCTCAGGTGTGTGTCACAGGTGTAGTGATGTGCTGTATCTTCTCTACATAATAATAACTAATGATGTGGAAGAAAAGTCTCATAACATATTTGGTTGATTTATTTGGACTTGGAACAACCTGACACTGTGGTTATAGATCACAACTCTCTTTATATATATATATATATATATATATATATATATATATATATATATATATATATATATATATATATATATATATATATATATATAAGTAAATCACTGTGAGTGCGCGTGATCTAGGTATATGCTGATAACCACAAGGAAAGAAAACACAGTTCAGCCTTTGTGTAATTCACTCTTCAGGGTGAGTACAGACTAGAGAGAGTAATACAAATCAAGGTGTGTATATACAGAGGAGGTGAGACCAGGTCCAAATGGTCAGGTATTAGGTAATGACCCTACTAATCTTTAAATAGCACACAACGGTTGGTGGTCAGGTCAGATGGTCAGGTGACCCGGCCTTCTCACCTGGTTACAAATCTTCATAATTACAAAATTGTCCAGCTTGTACATGCCGTTACTCAAATTCATGTTGAATGCTTCGGTATGTTTAATAAGACTAGATTCTATGATGTTCCTACTAATATTAAGATATTCTTATGGTCATGGGTGGGCTTGGGATCAGTTCTATAAAAAGTTTTCTTAGTAATGTTTAGGCATTTGTCTATGAAAGATCTAGGGTATTTAAGGTTTGAGCCAATATTATATATATATTTGTATTCCTCATCGATGAATTCCGGACTGCAAATTCTCAAGGCACATAAAAACATTGTTGAAAATACATAAGAACATAAGAACATAAGAATGGAGGAAACTGCAGCGGGCCTATTGGCCCATACTGAGCAGTCCGTTTACAAAGCCAACCCCTATTGCTCGCCTTGGGCATCCAACTATGTTTGAAGCAATTCAGTATTAGGGTTAATGATGATGTTGGTAACTTGTTCCATTCATCACTGCTCTGTTTCCAAACCAGTGTTTACCTATTTCAAGCCTAAATCTAAATTTGTCTAATTTAAAACCATTGTTACAGCGGAAGGTTGGCTCTGGTTGGATAATTTGAGTACCTTTGTAATGTCCCTTTGTTTAGCCCTGTCTTCCCTTATACTTTTACCTCTATCAGGTAAGCCCTAAGCTCTATGTCTCTCGAGGGTGCAAATTAGATACTTACTGTCTCACAAGCATACCACTCCAAGGTTCTAATGCCCGGGATTGGTCTTGTCATTTCTCTCTGAATTCTTTCAAAGTTCTATATCCATTCTGTATCGGTGACCAGAACTGAACTCTTTGTAATCAGTGTGGTCTCACAAGAGTATAGATACAGTTTTAGGATGACCTGCATGATATTTGTAACTAACTTACTCGCTGTATGAACTTAAGTACTTTATTAGCCTTATTCTGAGGCAAAAACACATTGTTTACTTTGGCCCAGGTTCCTACTTATCATTGCTCCTAAATCTCTCTCGCAGTCAGTTTCTCTATGGCATCGTTGTTCATCACAGGTATCTGGTTTCCCTGTTTACATCTCTATACTGAGTACTTTACATTTGTCGACGTTGGATTTCATGCCATTTTTCAGACCATTCGAAAAATTTGTTTTAGATCTTCCTGTAGTTTTGCGAGTCCTCGTCAGATTTGATAACCGTCCTATTTTAGTGTCATCAACAAATTCATATATTTACTGTCTATGCCGATATCTATGTCGTTTATGTATATAATGAAGCAATAATGGTCCAAGTATACTGAGCCTTGAGGGAACTCCACTTGGCGTAGCTCAATGGGACTTGAGTGCCGTTAATGCTCACTTCGCTGTTTCCTGTCCTGCAACCACGCCTAATCCATTTAAGGATGTCACAGCTGATGCCATGAGCTTCTACCTTTCTAATAAGTCTTTAAGTGGGGACTCTGATAGAGGCTTTGCCCTTCAAGAGTCGTGATATACCACATCATAATTGTGCCCCTCGTCCACTGATTCGAAAACTGATGAAAAGAATGTTAATAGATTGGATTAGGCAAGAACGTCGCTTGTGAAGCCATGCTGGGAATCATTGATCAATCGGTGCTTCTCAGGTGATTTCGAATAGAGTTTGAAATGATTGCTTCCGGTAGTTTGCCTACTATTGATGTTAGACTGATTGGGCGGTAGTTAGAGGATAGTGATCTATCCCCTTCTTGAAAATCGATTATTACATTAGCTATCCTCGGATTCTGGTACTTCACCTGTTTTTAAGGACATGTTAAACAACTTTGCTAAGGGCATACTAAGCTCTTCATACATTCCTTTAATACTCTGGCAAATATCTCATCGGGACCAGGTGACTTATTAGGCTTTAGTTTGTCTGTTGCTTACTAACATCGTTACTAGTCACTACTATCTCACTTAATTTGTTTTTTCTTCACTATCTCTGAATAGAGTCAGTGCCTCAGGTATCATGTTTAGATTTTAGGTGTGGTGAAAACTGTTGAAAAATATTTATTCAAATTATTGCTCATTTTCTCCGTGCGTTATCCAGTGAGCTGCGGGAGTCTGACGTGATGGTCAATCTTTTCTGCGTGTTTTAGTTTGATACATTTGGTAGAATCCTTTGGGGTTTGTCTTCGCCTCCTTGCTATCTTACCTCATTATTCTCTTTGCTTTCCTTATCTCGGTTTTAACTCTGCTCGCCAATACCCTATAATAGTCCGGAGGGTGAATTTCGCCGATTTATCCTTCTACCTATAGCCTTCCTTTGGCCAATGATGTTCTTTAAATAATTATTTATCCATTTAGGGTCATTGTTGTCTGATCTGAGTTTTGTATGAATGTTCTGCCTTTGTGCATTAAGTAAACTCACTATTTAAATTGCTCGTGGAGACTTCGGCAGTCTCAGATCATAGATTTATCAGGTCGGTGTCATCTATCCCGGAGTTCACGGCCATGTGACACCCCTCTCTCAGCTACCTCTTTAAACTGTCCAAGTTTGCCCTTCTGAAATCTGGTACTTTGATGGAATTTTCATGCGTCTGCCTGAAAATCTAACTGGAATCAGATTTCTTTGTGATAAGCTGTTTGCAAGTTAGTTCCCCTACCTCGACGCATTGCTAATGAGGTTTTCTCTGTTCGTCCAGAACTAAATCCAGTTATTATTACCCGTGTGGGTTCGGTTATATGGTGGGCAGAATAATAATGAATGTATGAACACACACATTAGTTAGTTTTTCTATAAATACTGAACTTAAAAAGTATTTACCTATTCTGTGTATCCAGACGGTCTAGGAATGGCAATTTACAGTCTTGCTCTAATTCGAGTGAATTTGGTCGAGGGGCTAAGTTGTTAGGATTGTGGCAGGAAAACTTTCTAAAAATTTCTCACACATTCCTTCACAACTAAAACCTGGAAACGTCAATGTAGCATTTAAAACTCATGCACTGTTAAACAAATGCTAATCAAGGCTCCCCAACAACACAATTGGTTTGCATTTATAAGTTCCTTTACAAGGAATGTAATATATGTTTTATAGGCCAGACAGGTAAAGATCTTTGTAACTAAATTAAACAACACAAATACAGTGTTAGGACGGGCCAGGAATCCAATGCTCTGTTTGTTCATTTGAGGATAGCAAGCATTTGCATTGACTGGGATAATGCCTCTATAATATTACCATGTAATTCAATTGATGATAGGAACATCATGAGAATCTGGTCTTATTAAACATGCGAAGCATTCAGCATGAATTTGGTGCTTGACATGTACAAGCTAGGACAATTTTGTAATTAAGAAGATTTGTAACCAGGTGAAGGCCGGGTCACTGACCATCTGACCTGACCACCAACCGTTGTTATTGTATTTAAAGATTAGTAGGGTCATTACCTAATACCTGACCATTGTGGACCTGGTCTCACCCTCCTCTGTAAATATACGCAGCGGTTTGTATTTCTCTCTCTGGTCTGTATTCACCTGAAGATGTAGATTACACAGCGCTTGGGAACTTCGTGTTTTCTTCTTTCCTTTGTGGTTATCAGCATATATATATATATATATATATATATATATATATATATATATATATATATATATATATATATATATATATATATATATATATATATATATATATATATATATATTATTTTTTCTCTGTTCTATTTTTCTCATCATTATACTTAGTGATGACCAAGTACATATTGGTGAGGCACCTTGACCTTCTGTGTGGTGCGGCGAGACGGCGGCTGACTCGGTGACAACACCTGTTGTTGTGTTATTAATTTGGTCTTCACGAGAGGTATTTACAGAGGCTTCCTACCACGGCAAGACTCCTGCTGCGTCTTCAGCTCCGCGATAGGCCGTTCTGTATATTATAGAAAATTGTAAAAGTTTTACGTCATTGAAAGATTTACGTCGTGAAAAATTGGCAAAATGGTTTACATTAAGCAAAAACTCTCATTAATAAGAGCACGTATCATAAGGGATAGCATTGTCTTAAAAGAAATATACCGGTAATACGTCATAAAGAGATAGGCAAAAAAAATAGTAGGTGCAAGAGGGTTAAACAAAGGTACCAAACTATCAACCAGGGGCAGACTCGTAGCAATGGTTTTAAATTAGACAAATTGGAATTTAGACACAAAATACGTAAACACTGGTTTCAAAATAGAGTAGTGGATGATGGAACAGCGCCGCAAACTTCATCACGCTGGGTAACTTCACACAGCTTGGACGGATATATGAGCGATCGGGTTGGGTGTAAATGGGGCTGCCTAGTATGGGCCAATAAGCCCGCTGCTGTGTCCTCCATTCTTATGTTCTTATAGCATCATAAATACTGTGCTTAAAATATAACAAGTGATGATAAAATTTCATAAACACGAAGGCTTATCACCATAAGGTAAAAAGACTATACACCATAAAATGATAACTAGAAGATAATAATAATAAAAGAATAACGTGATAAACAAGTACAGTAGTCCCGGAGATGGCGTTTATTATTGTCTCAAATGAATACCACGACGCTTGTTGTCTCGTAGGGTTGTCAAAATCTTCGTCGTTGTGTCATATTGTCGAACACAAGATCGTAAGATACTTGTTTGACTGTGTACTGTTCGTCCCTCACACTAGTCCCACTAATTGCCACTGCTCGGACACTTCCCCACACTCGTGAAGCTGTTCACCTTTTTCACTCATAAGTTCATCGATAACCTTCTACTAACCTTTGATGATGATGACGACGTTCCCCCAAAATTGAATACAGTACTTTTATACCCAATATAGTTTATCTACGACGATTGGTCGGTTTAGTGGTTATGGATGAGATATTATTTTATCACACACACACACACACACACACACACACACACACACACACACACACTACTAATACTACTACTAATCTTTTTCTTTTTTATAATGGCCTCCAGCCTCCCCAATAGCCACATAGCCGCAACCATTTTATTACCTTAATATTAAATATCCTAATACATAAGTAGCTATCTATCTGTGTTGGAGTTAGTTGAGCGCGGATCTATGCGGCATTCAATGACTTCAATAGCCTCATAGTCAATATCTGCAGCAGTTGTCGGAATTGGGGCAGAAGCTCTCTCGTTCCCCTGAAGGGCAGGTAAAATACCGAAGGAGAGAAGGACAGTCGACATCTCATCCAGGCTGTAACATAGCTACTGGGCTGCTGCTTCTGTTCGGAGATCACCTCCAGCGAGTCTAGCGTAGAAACATCTTGCACTTGGTCCCATCCCACCACCAGAGGTTGTGAACACTAGAGGGTGAAGCTGCCTTGATCAACGTTTTGAATTCTCTCC
Source organism: Homarus americanus (assembly GCF_018991925.1). NCBI lineage: Eukaryota > Metazoa > Arthropoda > Malacostraca > Decapoda > Nephropidae > Homarus > Homarus americanus. Next base: position 100,100 of record NW_024714960.1, read on the forward strand.
CCATATGCCTTCTCTTGTCGTTCACGTTCCTCCTATGTGCGGCATCAAGAGCTGGAGTTCTGATGACATGCAGCCATGGGATCAAAAATTCTGATGTCGAAGAAAGCTCGCTGTCAGCGATCAGAATCCTCGAGCACTGACGTCCACGGGCTTAAGATTGGATGTGTTTGAAGTCCTGTGTTGGAAGATCTCACCATCCAATGGAAGGAGGGTCGGTTCTACCGTGACATCCCGGAGATTTCCTTCAACATATTTGCTGTGAGGTCCCACTTACACTCGTCATGCCTCATGTATATGAAGCCCCCTTTCTTGCACACCATGGCGTGATCGTCATCTTAGGAAGAAACCACCTGCGCGTGGGAGGCAAACCATCTACTGGCCAAACCCGTGCCTTAGGCACAATGGCATCTGTAAATTCTTGTTTATTAGACTGAAACCATTTGCCTTATCGGTAACGTGGTTAACCAGTTCGAGCGCCACCTCCTGCGCTATAGCTACTTTTTTCAAACTACTACTACTACTATTTTGCTGCCACCGGAATCGAGGTATGACAATCGTCAGTTATGGAAACAATGATATGAGTTATTGGGAATGTCACCTTCATTGAGTGAGTTTGAGGTGACTGGAGAGGCCAATAGGGGCCGGCAGAGTCGTTGACAGATGTTGCTTATGTGGAGGGCTACATCTATTGCGGGAGGGGCGTCAGCAGCGTCTTTCCGGCGTTGGTACGCTTGTCTGCCTCGGTTTTGCAGTTGGGCTAATTCGAAAGTATTGAACACCTTCTCGTGTTGTGATCCTCCAAGCGTTACGGTGTGGAGAAACTGTCTCTCAGGTAAGGGGAAGTCGATTTGGCACTTTTTCAGTTAGATCTTAAGACTATCCTTATACCTTTCAATTGCCCGCCAACATTACGTTTACTATTAGTTGAGTGACTGTAAAGTAGCTGCTTTAGCGGTCTACTGTCGTCCATCACGGGTAACATGGCCAGATCAGCGTGATTGTTAAGTGGATAATGGTATACCGATGATGCTCCACCACAATTAGTGTCAGCAAGAATAATGGCATTTGTTCTCTTGTCTTCCCAGCTGGCACCGGAGGATGGGCGTAAACTGCTTTGGTGAGTTTTCAAGTGCCTTGAGGTGCCTCCTGTATGTGACCATGTCTCGCTGCCGTATGGCGGGGTGGGGAGGACCTCTGCTCGATATACGATGTAACTTTGTGGATAATTTCGGCTCCTACAGCTGAAGACACGGTTTTCAGGTCTGCCAGAGCTTGAGATGCACATCTAATCGATGCTGAATCTCTTCATCAATGTCTGCGGTGGTGGACAGGTGGGAGCCGAGATGGGTAACATGAGAGAGGGTAGTACGTTAAGCTGGATGGATGGTGGAGGTGTGAAACGACCAGGGGCAGGCTGAAAGAATCTGAGTCTTCATTTTTTGATCTGCCTCAGGGCCAAGAAAGTGTGGTAATATAGCATCTGTGTAGGTGTTCGGGATCTGTAGGTTGTGTTTTAGTGCTTGTGAGCAATAAGGGTGAGGTCGTCTGCATACTGAAGTTCAAATGGAAGCTGCCAGCACCACATTCTTCCTGCCTGGAGTCGTCTTATGTTGAAAAACCTTCATCAGTACTCGATGTCCACCCCACCGGCTAAGTGGTACTAGCCTTGCGAGTAAAGAGCAGCCAAGAAAATGGAAAAGAGAGTTGGTGCCAGCACACACATTGTTTAACCCCGTTTGGGTGGAAGAAATCAAACTGGGTGCCATTGTGCAGGACACTGTCATTCCCATCGTGGGTTGTCTCACAATGGCGATGGGTACATTGGGCAGCCAAACGGCTGAGGGTCCACCAGAGAGAGGCTTCCTGTTGACCAAGTCGAAGGCCGTAGTTAGGTCGATGAAAGCCATGTACTGGTCACGACGCTGTTCTCTGCACTTTTCCTATATGTGGCCGGATAGCAAAGATCATGTCAGTGGTGCCACACATGATGGTCTAAAGCCACATTGAGGGTTCTGGGAGGAAGTTTTCACTTATAAGGAAGAAATCTGTTTATGAGGACTTGGGCGATAATCTTGCCAGCTACGGACAGCAACGAGATCGCAGTAGTTGCCACAGTCTGACCAGTCTGCCTTTGTTCTTATAAATCTTGACAATGGAGGCGTCTTTTTAGGCCTTGGGGAGATTCCTCCTTTTCCTTATATTCTCCAGGAGAGTGGAGATGGTTGGTAGCAGAGGTCCTCCTGCCTTATACACCTCGGCTGGGGTTCCATCAGGCTGAGGCTTTTGTTATTTTTCATTTGTTTTGTAGCGTAGCTACCTTATCAGGGATGGAGATAGCTGAGGTGGGTCAGCTACGGATGTTGAGGGACCTGCTGGGTAGTCAGATCATCACATCGGTGTTTCGGTTGAGCGGTGAATGATGGTGCTCTTTCCGGCATTGAAGGATGCAGCTAAATGCATCTTTAATTAAAGGAGTTACCTTCAGATGAGCGGAAGAGAGGCTGCGCCACCAGTCATTAGCCCATAAAATGTTTTACTGGAATTAGAAAAATTCGTGCATCCTTGTGTTGATCTGCAAATTTTGGTGTTTCACATAGCTTTATTTTTAAACCAGTCGTTCTTTAGTTTGCAAAGAAGTTCGTGCTGGGCCGCCACTTTTCTTCTTGCGGAAGGTATCACTTGGTCCAAGACTAAGGGTTGCACCACTCAGTTAAAGCAGCATTTTTTATCATCGACGAGTACATTGATTGCCGGGTCATTTTCATCAAACCAGTCCTGGTGTAGTTTTGATCTGGCCAAGGTCTCTGCAGTTTTGGCATGACGGTGTTGAGAATATCCCGCTTGGCACTGGGATTGTTTTTGTCAGGTTGTTTATCAGCCCATGTTCGAGCTTTGCTCTCTGAAAGCATGTACTACGCTGGAACCTCAGACGTTTGGCGTTTAAACCTCTTCTGGAGGTTTGCTGCCTTCCTTATATTGGGGCGACATGAAGTGAGAGCTTTGGCTCTGACGAGCCAATGATCAGTGTCACAGTGGTCTGAGCAATGCATGGCTCGGGTAATGAGGACATCTCGGCGTCTCTTTCTCTGACAATGATGTAGTCAATGAAGGATGCCAGTGTTTGGATCGTGGGTGTCGCCACGAACCTTGAACGATCGGCCTGCCTAAACAAGGTATTGGTGATAGGTGAGGGTTGTTTGCAGCACACTTGCTGAGGAGGAGTAGGCCATTGGGATTACACTTGCTAATCCATTTTTCTTATGGTTCTCTGCCAAATGTCAGCTTCTCTGCTAACTCTGGCATTGAGGTCACCAAGGAGCACAACCTTATCTTCACTGGTTATAGAAAGTCAGCACTTTGTCGAGGTCGGCGTAAAGGCCTCCTTGATGTCATCCTCTGCATCAGTGTTGGGGCGTATGCACTTATGAAAAAGGCATGACGTGAAAGGTGATTCAGGTAGGACTCGGAGGCTCGTTGGACCCAATAGGCATTTAAGTTAGCCTGTGTAGGATGCGTTGGCGGATTAGCAAAGCCAACTCCATAAATGCGGTTTTCTCTCCGCAGGCTTACCCCTCTAGAAGAAGGTATGTAGACCCTGTTCTGTGAGTTGACCCTCTCATCACAGAGGCGGGACTCACTAATGAAGCTTCTCTGTCGATGTTATACCTAGCCAGCTCTTTTGCCACAAGGGCAGTTCTTCTTTCAGGATGCTCATTTGTTGTGCCATTGTCGGGAGGGTTCTGACATTTCATGCAGCGACCATAGAGGTTGTACAGTTGTTTTTGTTTTGGATCTGCTTAATTTTGATAGTGTTTTCGACCGCGTGGGATGACCTTACTGGGTGCGGTTGCTGATCAGTTGGTTTTAGGCGAATTTGTAGTGTTTGGGGCAACTCTTCTGGCCCCCTCCCCTGTGTGGGGTGAGCAGAGTGGCTCTCGAAAGGGGAGCTGCTCAGTTGCTGAACGTGACCAGTTGCTGCTGCCTAGATTCAGTGCATAAACGACCATCTTATCTGTGCTGCCCTTGTGCAGAGTTGTGACTAGAGACCCCGGCAGTCATCTCTGCTGTCCCGCCGCCGCTCGTCCGTCGCCACAGGACTTTTTGGGGTATAGGGGCTTTGATTAAGATGAGCTGGATGATGGCTGAGCGTGAGTTGATTATGTGGTGAGACACACACACACACACACACACACACACACACACACACACATGTCTAATAATTCAAATGTAAGTCTGTATATTTTCAAGCCACCGGCAGCTCTATTAATAAACCGTTTATTATCATTATTATTAATATACACACACACACACACACACACACACACACAATACATCGTTGACCACCCGGAGGTCAAGACCTATCAGGCGCTGCTGCGCAGCTGCACTCCCTTGACCATGTTCGGTCCCATTTCCGGAAGTCCTCTCCCCGACCCATCCTCACCACCAGGATATCTGCATAATCAAAGTGAAGCAATTTCGTTTCTGAAAGAAGTGGGATCGGTGTTGAACAGTGGTGAACAGTGTTTAAGCCAGTGAATTCAGCACCAGACAATTGTTACCAGAGAGCTGTGACTCACCACACAAGGATAAGAAAGCACCCTGGGAACTAACCACCATCTTCTGACTAGGAGGTGCTAATCCGTCCACCTGGGAACAACAGAGGGCCAAACCTGACTGTATTTGTGCCTGACTGCGAGGATAACACAAGCATCACCCGAGCAGAGTGAGGTACTGTGACACCACCCCACCACAAAGGTGTCCCCCATGACCACGTGAGGTCAGCACCATATCAACACCCGAGGACGAGTCACTATACCACGTGAACACCACACACCACACGGTGTCTCATGACCCCGTGAGGGTCCTTCATGTCAACAGCTACGGACGATTTACTGCCACACGTAGACACCACACACCACCCGGTGTCTCCATGACCCCCGTGAGGTCCTTCATATCAACGCCTACGGATAAGTTACTGAACCACGTAGTTTCCACACCACGGTGTGTCCGCTGACCACGTGAGGTCCTTAATATCAACACCGGATGAGTTACTTGCACTGAACCACGGGCCAGGTGACCTCACAGTATGGCAAGACCAGCCCGGGCCATCGGCTGTAAACTATAATAATTTGTTTGTTCAATTCATGTTCCTTCTCCTTTCAGTAATGAAAACTTTTGTTAAACGACCCACCGCCCATGTCTTTGTATGTAATAAGACATTTTGTCTAATGTATATTTTTCAGCCTTCGGGCTACAGAACTTTTCAATAAACCGTTAATTATTATTTTGACACGAACACACACACACACACACACACGCACACACACACATTCAGTGTCTCCTGACCCTTCAGGGGAAGGTAAAAAATAACACTAAGTTTGTACACATAAACACATTCCATAAAAACTACTTAAATGAAACAAAGAAAAAATTCCCATCGCCTCATAAGTAAATTTGCTGATGACACTAAAATAAGACGTGTTATTAAATCTGGCCCGAGGACTCCGCCAAAACTACAGGAAGATCTAAAAAAATTTTCGAATGGTCTGAAAAAATGGCAGATGAAATTCAACTTTGTAGTTAAATGTAAAGTACTCAGTATAGGAGATGTAAACAGGGAAACCAGATACCAAATGAACAACGATGCCATCAGCGGAAATCCGACTGCGAGAGAGATTTAGAGTAATGATAATTGAACCTTAAGCCAAGTAAACAATGTGTTTTTGCAAGTAACAAGGCTATTAAAGTGCTGGGTTCATACAAGGGTGTTAGTTACAAGACTAGGAGGTCATCCTAAAACTGTATCTTGGGCTTGAGACCACACCTGGATTAAGCAGTTCAGTTCTGGTCACGTATTACAGTCATTAGAATCGGGCCTAGTGCCAGAAGCTTGGAAACTTGCAAATGTAGTTCCGATTTTCAAAAGGGTGATAAATCAATAGCATCAAATTACCGTCATTAGTCTCACGTCAATCATAGGCAAGTTGCTAGAGTCAATTATTGCTACAAATCAGAAGCCACCTTGAAACATTCAACATAATTCATTCTTCTCAGCATGGGTTCACCCAGGGACGTTCTTGTCTCTAAAATTTGCTTAGCTTTTCTCAGAAGTATATGAAGCGGTAGATAATGATAAGTCATATGATATAATTTATTTAGATTTCAGTAAAGCATTCGATAGGAGTCCTCATGAGAGAGTTGATAAGGAAGGTAGACCACATGGAATAGGTGGATCAGTATTAAAATGGATTAGGTCATGGTACTGTAGGAAACAAAGAGTCAGCATAAATGGATTAAGTCAGACTGGGGTGCCGTCAAAGCGGGAGGGATCTGTATTAGGCCCTCTGTTGTTTGTTATATTCATTAATGATCTTGATTTAGGCATAACTAGTAGGATTAGTAAATTTGCAGATGATACCAAAATGGGGAGAGTGATAAATTCAGACAGTGACTTTGAACACCTTCAAGAGATCTAGATACCTTACATGGTGGTCGTAGACTGGCAAATGAATTTTAATACTGATAAATGCAAGGTTACTACAGATAGGAAGACGAATACAAACGTTAAGTATAAACTAGGTAACACGGAAATAGAAAACTCAGTTTGTGAAATGATCTAGGTATTGTTTGTGACTTGAAACCTAGAAAACAATGTATTAGCGTTAACAAGGCAAACAGGATTCTTGGGTTCATATCTAGGTCTGTGGTAACAGAACTGCTGACGTTATCTTGAAACTTTACCTAGCATTAGTGAGGCCACACATGGATTATGCGGTTCAGTTCTGGTGTCCTTATTATTAGAATGGACATAGATTCTTTGGAGAGAGTACAAAGAAGAATGACAAAATGATCCATAATATTAGAAACCTTCCATATGAAGAAAGACTGAAAAGCTTAGGCTTGCATTCATTAGAGAGGCGTAAAGGTTAGGGGAGATATGATAGAGGTGTTCAAGTGGGTAAGTGGGATTAACAAGGGGTAAAATGGAAGATGTTCTGAAGCTCAGTAATAACGAAATAACTAGAACAAATGGCTTTAAATTAGATAAATTCCGATTCAGAAAGGATATAGGCAAGCACTGGTTTGGTAATAGAGTTGTGGATATGTGGAATAGGCTACCGAGTGCTATAGTAGGATCGGGGACGCTAGGGAGCTTCAAGACGAAGTTGGATAGGCACATGGAAGTGCTGGGATGGGTGTGAAAGGGATCTGCCCTGTATGGGCCAGTCGGCCTCCTGCAGTATCCCACTTTCTTATGTTCTTATGTTCTTATGTTCTTAAGAATTCAGAGGAGAATGACAAGACTAATCCCGGGCATTAGGAACCTTGAGTATAGAGACAGGTTAAAGCATCATAATTTGCACTCCTCGAGACGTAGAGCGAGGGGCGACCCGATAGAGGTGTATAAATGGAAGTCAGGGCTAAACAAAGGGACCATTACAAAGGTACTCAAACTATCCAACCAGGAGCAGACTAGTAGGAATGGTTTTAAGTTTGAAAAATTTAGATTTAGGCGCGAAATAAGTAAACATTGGTTTGGAAACAGAATAGTGGATGAATGGAACAAGTTGCAAATATCATCATTAACTCGGATACGCTGAATAGCTTCAAACATAGGTTGGATGGATATATGAGCAATAGGGTTGGGTGTAAATGGGACTGCCAGTATGGGTCAATAGGCCCGCTGTAGTTTCCTCCATTCATGTGTTTCCTTACCCCTCCTACACCCCATACCCCTCATACCCCATACACCCCTATACCCCATACCCTCCCATGCCCTCATACCCCCATACCCCCCATACCACCCATACCCTCCTTACCCCCATACCCCTCAGCCCCCCATACCCCCATACCCTCATACCACCATACCCCCATACCCCTCATACCCCCATTCCCCTCATACACCCCATACCCCCATACCCTCATGCCCTCATACCCCCCATGCCCTCATACCCCCTTCCCCCCATACCCCTCATACCCCTCATACCCCCATACCCTCCTTGCCCCATTCCCTCATACCCCATTACCCCCATACCCTCCCTTACCCCTCCTTCCCCTCATGCCTCCATACCCCCTTCACCACCATACCCTCATGCCCCATGCCCTCATCCCCCATCCCCTCATGCCCCCTTACCCCTCCTTACCCCATACCCTCATACCCCCATACCCCTCCACTTCACCCCCACTTACCCTCATACCCCATGCCTCCGCCCTCACCCCCATACCCCATACCCCTCATACCCCCCATACCCCTCCTTGCCCCCATACCCTCATGCCCCATACCCCTCCACCCCCATACCCTCATACCCCCCATACCCTCATGCCCTCATACCCCCATACCCCCATACCCTCCTTCCCCCCATACCCTCATACCCCCATGCCCCCCATACCCCTCCTTACCCCATACCCCCATACCCCTCATGCCTCATGCCCCCATACCCCCATACCCTCATGCCCCATACCCCTCCTTACCCTCATGCCCCCATACCCCTCATGCCCCCATTCCCCTTACACCCCATACCCCCATACCCCTCATACCCTCCTTCCCCTCATACCCCCATACCCCCCATACCACCCATACCCCTCATACCCCCATGCCCTCATGCCCCCATACCCTCATGCCCCCATGCCTCATACCCCCATGCCCTCATGCCCCCCATTCCTCACCCATACCCCTCATACCCCCATACCCCCCCATACCCCCATACCCCCATGCCCTCATACCCTCATACCCCCATACCCCTCCCCCTCATGCCTCCTTCCCTCATGCCCCCATACCCCCATGCCCTCATACCCCATACCCCTCATACCCTCATGCCCCCCATACCCTCATACCCCCCCATGCCCCCATACCCCTCCTTACCCCTCATACCCCTCATGCCCCATACCCCCATACCACCCATGCCCCCCATACCCTCATGCCCCCATACCCCCATACCCTCCTTCACCCCCCATACCCCTCATACCCTCATCACCCCATGCCCTCATACCCCCCATACCCCTCATACACCCATACCCCACATACCCTCATGCCGTCATACCCCCATACCCCTCATACACCCATACCCCTCATGCCCCCATACCCTCATACCCCTCATACCCCTCATACCCCTCATGCACCCCCATACCCTCATGCCCCCCCACCCCTCATACCCCTCATACCCTACCCCCCCATACCCCCTCATACCCTCATACCCCCATACCCCTCATACCCTCATGCCCCAATTATCATAGGAAGTGTACCCAAAACTCCCTCACAGACACACCAATTCCATCACTTGGTTCCCTTCATGACTCAACCATGTAAATGAGTCGAGCTGTCTCCCTGGATCACTCACCCCGTGAATTTAAAGACGTGTCCTCCTGCAATCAGTCTTCTACCATCTGACGTTAAATTCAGATAATGAGAAATGAGTTAGTGTAATCATCAGTTGTCCCACTTTTTCCTCCTCATCCTCCCTCACCCTTTCCTCCTTCCTCCCCCTTTCTCCTTCCTCCCCTTCCTTCTCTCTCACCCACCCCCCTTTCCTCTCTCTCGAACCTGGTGAGTTTGAGTATAATTAAGTGGTCATGGGGTTGCACCCGCTAATGATGTGTGATAATTGGAGGATGATAACGGAATCTCTCTCTCTCTCTCTCTCTCTCTCTCTCTCTCTCTCTCTCTCTCTCTCTCTCTCTCTCTCTCTCTCTCTCTCTCTCTCTCTCTCTCTCTTCTCTCTCTCACCAGTGCGATGAACCACACAGCACTAAATGTTCCTCCGTCAACTAGTGACCGTTCCATACGAGCTAAACAAAGTCAGGCTTTGATACGTCAGCACTGGCATATTGGTGCGCCAGGGTGGGCAGTAAGACTCGTATCTGGGGAACACTTTGATCGTGTCATTAGATATACTTCGTCGTTGTATTTTTTGATGACGTTGTTCGTTGTTTAATCTGAATACAAAATTACGCAAAAGTGTCCTTGCTGACGTCACTGGTCGGGAATGCAAAATTACAGTATTGTGTATTATGCAATGTATTCATTGCCTTATATATCCTGTTTACAAATACAGGTAATTGTGTATCCTCTTCCGTTGGCGTCCTTAGCTGTCTAGTCTTAATACAAAAATATGTGGAGTGTGTTATGGCGGCAGCGGTTATCAAAATATTCTACGTAAATATGGCCAACGTTAATTACATGACGGCATTGTTTGTTGTTTTTCTCATGCTGGTGAGATGTTTTATTTATAGTAGTAGTAGGGCGATTGTGAGTCTGCACTCCTGGTTGACGTTTCCAGCGCATTTAACATAAATCACCCGCAAGGCTACACTGTTCAACGTCAAGATCAAATGTCTAGCCTTGCGATGTATGTTGATAACACCTGCGGAACCCATCAGACCTCTACATAACAAGCTTCAAGGCCTAGAGGAGATACCACCACAGTCAATGCAGGGGACCCTGTCGCCATGGCAATGTACGCACTAGGCCTATCCGTGCTCCAACAGGAAAAGTGGAAGACAAGTGGAGGACATCAAAAGTGGTGGGACCTGGTAACATCACGTGGTCCACTAATTGGGTACCACCCAAATGCCAGCAAGTCCTTCCTCATTGTGAAGCCAGAATACCATGAGACGGGCAATGAGGTGTTTGGCGTGAGGTAAAATAACAAAGGACGGCCAAAGACACTAGGTGCGGTAATCGGCACGAATGACTTCAAGACCGAGTAACAGGGAAAGGTAAATGAGTGGGTGAAGGAAATCCAAGCTATCTGATATTGCTGATACGGAGCCACACGTGGCGTTTGCAGCATTCACCCATGGAGTCAAGCATCGCTGGAATTACTTGATGCGCACTGTCCTGATATTGGACCTCTCCTCCATCCCTGGAAGAAGCCATCAATATCGTTTTTATTCTACGCTAGTGAAACACCTTCACTTACTCCAGCAGAAAGGTCACTCCTTGCACTACCACGGAGACTGGGAGGATTGGGAATGATCAATTCAGGAGATTGCTGCCACCGAACATCAGAACTCAGTCAAGCTCGACAGCCTCACTGAGCACATAATGGCTCAGAATGCAGCAAGTAGGTGGATACTTACAAATTAGACAAGATTCGATGGGCCTACGACAGAACGACAGCACACCCAAATTGATAAACTGCAACAACTGTTGCAATAGCCAGAACATGGGGAAAAAGTAGTTATAGTGCAGGAGGTGAGCGCCTCGAACTGGATAACAACGCTACCGATAAGGACAAAGGCTTCAGCCTTAATGAACAAATTTGCAAATGCCATTCATGTAAGGTACAGTAGGCCAGTAGAGGTTTGCCCACCCAATGCGTGTGTGGCTCATCTACGACATTGACCACGCCATTATGTGCAAGAAGGGGGGCTTCGTATGGATGAGGGCATGACAAGTAAGGAATCTAACAGCAAATATGTTGAAAGAAATCTGCCATGCCGTCATGGTGGAACCGGCCTTACTCCCATTGGACGGTGAGAACCTCCATCACAGGACTTCTAACACATCTAATGAAGCCTTTGTTGACGTCAGTGCTCGAGGATTCTGGGCACAGGGACAGCGAGCCTTCTTTAACGGCAGGATATTCGACCCCATGGCTTCATGTAACTGTAACCTAGCTCTCGGGGCTACACATAAGTGGAACGAGAATGACAAGGATAAGACGTAGCGCAGAGAATACACAATGTGGATCAAGGCAGCTTCACTCCTCTGGTGTTTAAAACCTCTGGCGGGATGGGACCACGAACAAGATGCTTCTGTGCAAGATTGGCCGATGTTGTCTGAACAAACAGTAGCCCAGAACCCACGTTGCAGCCTGGTTGAGATGTCGACTGTCCTCTCTGCTTAGGTCTGCATTGCTTTACCTCAGAACGAGATCTTCGGCCCCAAAACCGACAACGGTCACAGATATTGACTTGAGGCAACAGTCACTGAATGCCTCATAGATCTGCGTCTTAACTAGCTCAACACAGCTAGGGTATACTTTCTAATAGGATATATAATATTAAGGAAATAAAATGGTGGCGAAGGTGTGGCTATGGGGAGGCTGGAGGCCACGCTTAAAAATATAAATTAGAAAATAAAGTAGTAGCGGCAGTTAAACATCTTGGGGACTAAGATAGACTCAGCTCAACACAGCACAGTAGAGAAGGACTGATAGATAACAACCGAAAGACACAATGAATATTAAAACAAAACTCAATAATACACAACAGCAAATAACAGTTATAAAGGAAATTATTAATATCCCCCTCAGCCAATGGGTGAGTCAGTGTCAGGGTAGTGTGCTGGGTGAGTCAGTGTCAGGGTAGTGTGCTGGGTGAGTCAGTGTCGGGGTAGTGTGCTGGGTGAGTCAGTGTCAGTGTAGTGTGGTGGGTGAGTCAGTGTCAGGGTAGTGTGGTGGGTGAGTCAGTCAGGAGTAGTGTGCTGGGTGAGTCAGTGTCAGGGTGAGGTGGTGGGTGAGTCAGTGTCAGGGTAGTGTGGTGGAGTCAGTGTCAGGGTAGTGTGCTGTGTGAGTCAGTGTCAGGGTAGTGTGGTGAGTGAGTCAGTGTCAGGGTAGTGTGGTGGGTGAGTCAGTGTCAGGAGGTAGTGTGCTGGGTGAGTCAGTGTCAGGGTAGTGTGCTGGGTGAGTCAGTGTCAGGGTAGTGTGGTGGGTGAGTCAGTGTCAGGGTAGTGTGCTGGGTGAGTCAGTGTCAGGGTAGTGTGGTGGGTGATTCAGTCAGGGTAGTGTGCTGGGTGAGTCAGTGTCAGGGTAGTGTGGTGGGTGAGCCAGTGTCAGGGTAGTGTGGTGGGTGAGTCAGTGTCAGGGTAGTGTGCTGGGTGAGTCAGTGTCAGGGTAGTGTGGTGGGTGATTCAGTGTCAGGAGTGGTGTGCTGGGTGAGTCAGTGTGGGTAGTGTGCTGGGTGAGTCAGTGTCATGGGTAGTGTGCTGGGTGAGTCAGTGTCAGGGTAGTGTGGTGGGTGAGTCAGTGTCAGGGTAGTGTGCTGGGTGAGTCAGTGTCAGAGTAGTGTGGTGGGTGAGTCAGTGTCAGGGTAGTGTGGTGGGTGAGTCAGTGTCAGGGTAGTGTGCTGGGTGAGTCAGTGTCAGGGTAGTGTGCTGGGTGAGTCAGTGTCAGGGTAGTGTGGTGGGTGAGTCAGTCAGGGTAGTGTGCTGGGTGAGTCAGTGTCAGGATAGTGTGGTGGGTGAGCAGTGTCAGGGTAGTGTGCTGGGTGAGTCAGTGTCAGGGTAGTGTGCTGGGTGAGTCAGTGTCAGGTAGTGTGCTGGGTATCAGTGTCAGGGTAGTGTGCTGGGTGAGTCAGTGTCAGGGTAGTGTGCTGGGGTGAGTCAGTGTCAGTGTAGTGTGGTGGGTGAGTCAGTGTCAGGGGTAGTGTGCTGGGTGAGTCAGTGTCAGGTAGTGTGCTGGGTGAGTCAGTGTCAGGGTAGTGTGGTGGGTGAGTCAGTGTCAGGGTAGTGTGGTGGGTGAGTCAGTCAGGGTAGTGTGGTGGGTGAGTCAGTGTCAGGGTAGTGTGCTGTGTGAGTCAGTGTCAGGGGTAGTGTGGTGAGTGAGCTCAGTGTCAGGGGTAGTGTGGTGGGTGAGGTCAGTGTCAGGGTAGTGTGCTGGGTGAGTCAGTGTCAGGGTAGTGTGCTGGGTGAGGTCAGTGTCAGGGTAGTGTGCTGGGTGAGTCAGTGTCAGGTGTCAGTGTAGTGTGGTGGGCGGGTCAGTGTCAGGGTAGTGTGGTGGGTGAGTCAGTGTCAGGGAGTAGTGTGGTGGGTGAGTCAGTGTCAGGGGTAGTGTGCTGGGTGAGTCAGTGTCAGGGTAGTGTGGTGGGTGAGTCAGTGTCAGGGGTAGTGTGGTGGGTGAGTCAGTGTCAGGGTAGTTGTGCTGGGTGAGTCAGTGTCAGGGTAGTGTGGTGGGTGAGGTCAGTGTCAGGGGTAGTGTGGTGGGTGAGTCAGTGTCAGGGGTGTCAGTGTAGTGTGGTGGGCGAGTCAGTGTCAGGGTAGTGTGGTGGGTGAGGTCAGTGTCAGGGTAGTGTGCTGGGATTCAGTGTCATGAGTGTGCTGGGTGAGTCAGTGTCAGGGTAGTGTGGTGGGTGAGTCAGTGTCAGGGTGTCAGGGTAGTGTGGTGGGTGAGTCAGTGTCAGGGGTAGTGTGCTGGGCGAGTCAGTGTCAGGGGGTGAGTGTGGTGGTTGAGTCAGTGTCAGGGTAGTGTGGTGGGTGAGTCAGTGTCAGGAGGGTGGTGTGGGTGGGTGAGGTCAGTGTCAGGGGTGAGGTGTGGTGGGTGAGTCAGTGTCAGGGGAAGTGTGTGGTGGGTGAGTCAGTGTCAGGGGTAGTGTGGTGGGCGGGGCTTGGTGGGTGTTTCAGTGTGAGGAATTTGTGACTGACTCAGTGAAGAAAATTGTTACTTTGTATAACTGACTGAGTGAAGAAATCGTTACTTTGTATGACTGACTGAGTGAAGAAAATCGTTACTTTGTATGACTGACTGAGTGAAGAAATCGTTACTTTGTAAGCTGACTGAATTGAAGAAATCGTTACTGTATGACTGACTGAGTGAAGAAATCGTTACTTTGTATGACTGACTGAGTGAAGAAATCGTTACGTTGTATGACTGACTGAGTGAAGAAATCGTTACGTTGTATGACTGACTGAGTGAAGAAATCGTTACTTTGTATGACTGACTGAGTGAAGAAATCGTTACTTTGTATGACTGACTGGTGAAGAAATCGTTACTTTGTATGACTGACTGAGTGAAGAAATCGTTACTTTGTATGACTGACTGAGTGAAGAAATCGTTACTTTGTATGACTGACTGAGTGAAGAAATCGTTACTTTGTATGACTGACTGAGTGAAGAAATCGTTACTTTGTATGACTGACTGAGTGAAGAAATCGTTACTTTGTATGACTGACTGAGTGAAGAAACAGGATTAAGTTAATCTCGGCCATGCTGTTGCTGTTGTTGTTGTCGTGTAGGTCATTGACCGGGGGGCGGGGGCGGGGGCGGGGTGGATAAACCAAACACTATTTTTCACGGATAGCAAATTGAAGTGTGTTTTATGAGGCGCTAACTCACCAGTATATCCCTTAAGCGAGGACACACACACACACACACACACACACACACACACACACACACACACACACACACACACACACACACACACACACACACACACACACACACACATACAAACATATACGTATACAAAACAAACTGTACACACACACACACACACACATATACTGTACATACACATACAACACGGAACATATACATACAAAAACATACACACTATACACACACACACAACAACAACAACAATAACGAACGTAAGTAATATTATATAACAACAGCAAAAACAGACGGAGACAAGATCATTTATCAAGACAGTTATAATATATAGCCCGTGTTGCTGTACACACACACACACACACACACACACACACACACACACACACACACACACACACACACACACACACACACACACACACACACACACACACACACACACACACACACACACACACACACACACACACACACACACACACACACACACACACACACACACACACCAGGAACAGCACATACATCATGAAGCTATTACCACACACACACACACACACACACACACATAGCTTCACCACCTTTGAGAGAACCACACTACCCTGACACCCTACATATGAAGATGTTTGGACTAGACCATCTGTACAAAGTTGTTGAGACATAACAGCACTTCTTCCACCCTGGCGGACAGTTCCTTCGATATCACAATACCGACATATCCGCCTAAAAGATTAATTATACAAACTATTTATCTCCAACACACTGCTAAAGTGAGGCTCTTGAACACATACACACTCGACGGGCTGATGATAATATCACACAGACCAGTGCTGGAGATATGCTAGAAGTATTTAAGTGGGCGAAAGGAATCAATAAAGGAGATATAGATAAAGTTCTTATAATATCCGAGTAGGATAGGACTCGAACAACGGATTTAGGTTGGAAAAGTTTAGGTTTAGGAGGGAGATAGGAAGGAACTGGTTCTAAATAGGGTGGTGGACGGTGGAACAAGCAGCAACTTTGTAGTAAGTGCTGGAATGCTGGAAAGTATTAAAAGGAGGCTAGATAGATTCATGGTAGTAACTCTCGACAGGAGCTGCCATGCACAGGCCAACCGGCCTATTGCAGACTCTTATTTTATTATGTTCTTATGTTCAAATACAGAATGGATATAAAATCCTAGAAAGAATCCAGAGGAGAATACCAAGACTAATCCCGGGTATTAGGAACCTTGAGTACAGAGACAGGTTAAAGCATCTTAATTTGCACTCCCTCGAGAGACATAGAGTGAGGGACGATATGATAGAGGTGTATAAATGGAAGTCAGGGCAGAACAAGGTGACATAACAAAGGTACTCAAACTATCCAACCAGGAGCGAACTTGTAACAATGGTTTTAATTAGACAAATTTAGATTTGGACACGAAATAGGTAAATATTGGTTTGAAAATAGAGTAGTGGATGAATGAAACAAGTTACCAAGTATCATCAATAACTCGAATACGCTGTAGCTTCAAACATAGGTTGAATGGACATATGGGCGATTTTTATTTTGCATGCGTACTTTATTGTGCACCCCCACACTGTTCCTGTGAGCGGTAGCGCAAGGATTACAGAGTAGAGTTTACAACGGTCATAAAATTAACCCCCGTTGTCAGGATATTATGGCACTGAATGTTACACAGTATTTCAATTACATTATTTGTTTAGTTCTATACATAAAGGGTAACTTATTCACAAATGCGTGAGTACAGGCGTGTGAGGCAGTATGTCTGGCCTCACACTTTGTTATTCACATTTACGTGAGAAGTTTCAAGCACATTGTATTTGGTTCTATACATGAGAACTGATATAGTTACTAAGTGCAAACAAGTGGATACAATCTTTATATGTCGGCTATCTTGCCATTAGAGATGAAGTGTTGTGCCATTTCACACACAGTGTGGACCTGTCCCTAAAGGTTTCTATCTTCATACAGTCGAGGACGTAGTGTTCAAGTGTGTGGCCATATGTCTGGCCACACACATTTAGTCTTGTTTACATCTGCTTGAGGAACATACTGTCCAGTAGGGGCCAATAGGCCCGCTGCAGTTTCCTCTATTCTTATGATCTTATGTTCTTAACACCTCCTGTGGGAGGGCTGGAAGTGCTATTGTTGTGACTCAACCTGACGGTAATATAATTGAAAAAGGAGTTAGAATTAAGAACTGGGCATCCACTCTACAAACTGAATTAGTTGCCATACTCACAGCTATTAAATTCATTGAAACCACTGTCACTGACAGTCTCATCATCACTGACTCTCTATCCTCACTACTTGCCCTTGACACCCTCAACTCAAGTTGTCACGCTCGCTTGAAGCCAGACACAAATATGCGTGCCTTGTTGACCGGGGTGTCAAGGTTCAAACTGTTGTGGATCCTCTCACATAGGCCTCATAAAACATGAGAGTTGATGCCTCGCCAAACTCGCGTCTAACAAACACACCGTTGAATAAATTTGGGCCTGTCAAAAAGAACCAAAAACTGTAATTAGGAAGGAACTTTTTGATGAATTTGACGCAAGCAGACAAGTGCAAACAGGCACTAGACCGGTGGTTCTTAACCTTTTAGGGTCGCGTCCCTATAGCAGTTGGTCCCCACCCCCCGCCCCCCTCTCTTCCTTCATATAAAATTCTAAATCTAAAAATTCTAAAACAATTTCCTCTTGAATTAAATAGGAAACCTGAGAAACTAGGTTTTGATTCGTTACTGTAATAACTTTAATTATTCAATAGTCTGTATAAGCAACTCGTTAATACACAACATATTTAGTGAAAACATATTTAGTGAGATTTTTTACACTGCTTCTGAGCTACCAGATCCTGAATACGTGGCCGCGTGCCAGAGAGCACATTTTGATTGACGTAGTTACCATTTACGACATTTTGAGTATCTGTGGGGAGCGAGACACCCCCCCTTCCACGAAATCCAAATAAGGACATACACACACACACACACCCTGTTAAGGCCATTCCTTAATTTTGTCCAGTCCCTCCTGGAAATTACTCACCCCGGTTAAGAACCGCTGCACTAGTCGATCCATTGTTTACCATGATGAGATGTATCAAGTGAAGTATGTACTGTATATGGAGCAAGTAACAAGATCACTAGATTACAAGATGTTGTAATCGCTAGACTACATAAGAACATAAGAATGGAGGAAACTGCAGCGGGCTATTGACCCATACTGGGCAGTCCGTTTATACCCAACCCCTATTGCTCATATAAGCATCCAACCTATGTTTGAAGCTATCCAGCGTATTCGAGTTAATGATGATATTTGGCAACTTGTTCCATTCATCCACTACTCTGTTTCCAAACCAGTGTTTACCTATTTCACGCCGAAATCTTAATTTGTCTAATATAAAACCGTTGTTACGAGTTCGCTCCTGGTGATAGTTTGAGTACCTTTGTAATGTCCCCTTGTTTAACCCTGACTTCCATTTATACACTCATCATGTCGCCCTCACTTACGTCTCGAGGAGTGCAAATTAAGATGCTTTAACCTGTCTCTGTACTCAAGGTTCCTAATTCGATTAGTCTTTCATTTTCTCTGGATTCTTTCGCTGATTCTATATCCATTCTGTAATGGCGACCAGAACTGAACTGGGTAATCTAGGTGAGGTCTCACGCTAGATATAATTTTAAGATGACCTGCCTTGTAGCTAACCAGTATGAACCCAAGTACTTTATTAGCCTTGTTACGGCAAAAACACATTGTTTACTTGGCTTAAGATTCTACTTATCATTACTCCAAATCTCTCCAGTGAATTCCACAATGGCATCGTTGTTCATTTGGTAACTGGTTTTCCTGTTTACATTTCATACTGAGTACTTACATTTGTCCACATGGAATTTCATCTGCCATTTTCCGACCATTCGAAAAATTTGTTTAGATCTTCCTGTAGTTTTGCAGAGTCCTCGTCAGATTTAATTACACGTCCTATTTTAGTGTCATCAGCAAATTTACTTATGTTGCTGTCTATGCCGATATCTATGTCGTTTATGTATATAAAAATAATAATGGTCCAAGTACTGAGCCTTGGGGAACTCCACTAATGACGTTGCTCCAATGGGATTTAGTGCCGTTAATGCTCACTTGCTGTTTCCTGTCCTGTAACCACGCCCCACCGTTCTAATTAGTCTTCGTGGGGACTCTGTCGAAGGCTTTGCTTAAGTCGAGATATATCACATCATAATTGTGCCCCCGTCCACCAATTCGAAAACTGATGAAAAGAATGTTAATAGATTAGTTAGACATGAGCGCCCGCTAGAAGCCATGCTGGGAATCATTGATCAACTTGTGCTTCCAGTGGTTTCGAATAGAGTTTAAAATGATTGATTCTAGTAATTTGCCTACTATTGATGTTAGACTGATTGGGCGGTAGTTAGAGGATAGTGATCTATCCCTTCTTGAAAATCGGTATTACATTCGCTATTCTCCAGATTCTGGACTACACCTTTTTTAATGACATGTTAAATAACTTTGCTAAGGGCATACTAAGCTCTTCTCCACATTCTTTAATACTCTGGCAATATCTCATCGACCAGGTGACTTATTAGGCTTAGTTTGTCTATTTGCTTACTAACATCGTTACTAGTCAATACTATCTCGCTTAATTTGTTTTCTTCACTATCTCCGAATAGAGTTGGTGCCCGGTATCATGTTTAAATTCGGTGGTGAAAACTGTTGAAAAATATTTATTCAGATTATTGCTCTTCCGCCGTTATCAGTTAGCCTCTGGTCTGATCATTGGTCTAATCTTATCTCGTGTTTTAGTTTGATACATTTGGAGAATCCGTTTGTCTTCGCCTCGCTATCATCAGTTCATTATCTTTGCTTTTCTTATCTCGGTTTAACCCTACCGGCCAATACCTTATAATACTCCCGGAGTAAATTTCGCCACGGTTTATCCTTCTACCTAAAGCCTTTGGCCAATAATGTTCTTAAATAATTATTTATCCATTTAGGTCATTGTTGTCTGATCTGAGTTTTGTATGGTATGTTCTGCCTTGCATTAAGTAACTCATTATTTAAATTGTCGTGAACTCAACGACCTCAGATCTCGTTATCAGGTCGGTGTCATCTGTCAGGTTCAGCTGCGCGACACCCTCTCAGCTGCCTTTAAACTATCAAAGTTTGCCCTTCTGAAATCTACCTCTGGCAGTATGTTCTCAAGCAGATATGAACAAGACTAATAAGTGTGTAGACATATGGCCACACACTTGTAACACTGCCCGACTGTGTGAAGATAGAACCTTTAGGACAGGTCCAAGCACACTGTGTGTGAAATGGCACAACACTTCATCTCTAATGGCAAGATAGCCGACATAAAGATTGTATCCACTTGCACTTAGTAGCTATATCAGTTCCCATGTATAGAACCAAACACACAACGTGCTAGAATACTCTCATGCAAATGTGATTAAGAAAGGTGCGGCCAGACATACTGCCTCACTTTCTATACTCACTCAGTCAATCATACAAAGTAACGATTTCTTCAGAGTCAGAACAAGTAACAATTTTCTTGTCATATAAAGTAACAATTTTCTTTCAGTCAGTCATACAAAGTAACGATTTTCACTCAGTCAGTCATCAAAGTAACGATTTTCATCAGTCAGTCATACAAAGTAACGATTTTCACTCAGTCAATATACAGTAACGATTTTTTCACTCAGTCAGATACAAAGTAACAATTTCAGAGTCAGTTATACAAGTAACAATTTCTGTCAGTCATACAAAGCAATTTTCTTCACTCAGTCAGTCATACAAAGTAACGATTTCTTCACTCAGTCAGTCATACAAAGTAACGATTTCTTCACTAGTCAATATACAAAGTAACGATTTTCACTCAGTCAGCATACTAGTAACAATTTCTTCACAGTCAGTCATACAGTAACGATTTTCACTCAGCAGTATACAAAGTAACGATTTCTTCACTGAGTCACAAAGTAAGATTTCTTCAGAGTCAGTTATACGTAACGATTTTTGTCATCATACAAAGTAACAATTTTTCACTCAGTCAATACAAAGTAACGATTTCTTCAGAGTCAGTTATACATAACGATTTTCTTGTCAGTATAAAGTAACAATTTTCTTCAGTCAGTCACAATAAAGTAACGATTTCTTCTTCACTCCAGTCACAGTAACGATTTCTTCACCAGTCAGTCATACAAAGTAACGATTTCTTCACCAGTCAGTCATACAAGTAACAATTTCTTCTACAAATAACGATTTCTTCATCAGTCAGTCATACAAAGTAACGATTTTTCACTGTCAGTTATAAAGTAACAATTTTATTCACGAGTCAGTCATAAAGTAACGATTTCTTCACTCGCCTAGTCAGACAAAGTAACGACTTCACTGAGTCAGTTATAAGTAACGATTTTCAGTCGGTCATACAAAGAAACAATTTTTTTCACTCAGTCACGCAAAAGTAACGATTTCTTCAGAGTCAGTTATACAGAACGATTTTCTTGTCAGTCATACTAGTAACAATTTTTTCACTAGTCAGTCAATAAAGTAACGATTTCTTCACCTAGTCATACGTAACGATTTTCATCAGCTGTCATCAAGTAACGATTTCTTCACTCAGTCAGTCATACTAAGTAACAATTTCTTCACAGTCAGTCATACAAAGTAACGATTTCTTTCACCAGTCAGTCATACAAAGTAACGATTTTCTTCACTCGTCAGTTATACAAAGTAACAATTTATTCACGAGTCAGATACAAAGTAACGATTTCTTCACCAGTCATACAGTAACGATTTCTTCACTGAGTCAGTTATAAGTAACGATTTTCTAGTCGGTCATACAAAGTAACAATTCTTCACGAGTCAGTCATACAGTAACAATTTTCTTTAGTCAATACAATTTCACGAGTCAGTCATACAAAGTAACGATTTCTCACGTCAGTCATGCAACAATTTACTTCACAGTCATACTAAGTAACGATTTTTCACTTGTCAGTCATGCAAGTACAATTTACTTCACTGCCAATCATGCAAAGTAACAAATTTCACTGAGTCAGTCATACCAACTCACAATTGAACATCTTCCTTCCTAGGCTTTAAAGCCCCTTTATAATATTTATACTGTATATACTTGTCACACTTGCCAGATGCTTCTGGTGTTATTGTACAGGTACCAAGACAGCACTAGGATCCCGCTTCTATCAAGGAATAAACAATGAAATTGAAACAATCCACTAAGCCCCGTCCACTGACGTCACCTTTACAACAATACAATGTGACAAGATGATTGGTGTTGGTCGTTGAGTGAGTCGTGACGCCACTAGGCAAGTTCAAGGCGCTATTTTGTATTTCAATACAATACCACACAAGGATGTAGGGAGCCCAATAAAAAAAAATACAATAATTAATGATGTGTGATTCTTTCTGGGTATAAACGTTCTTGCTTCACTCTTCAACACATTCTTAACCTCAGCTGCAATTTTGTATATTTATATTTTTTAATCAGTAAATGAGGAAGATTTTTTTGTTATATTGTTTATTAATGTTAATGTTTTTTAGGTACCTTGACCTGACCTTTGACTTCAATAACATGACAACTGGCTAGGTATCTCAAGTCAATATATTTTGTTTGTAGAAATATGAACGGTATAGCTCTTCAAGATTATGAGTTGTGGTGTAGATAGATAGATAAATAAGATAGATAGATATACAGACAGAAAGATAGATAAAAGATAGATGCCACACTGACCGCCCTATTCACGAGGCCTTGACGGGCGTAAAATAAATTAACTGTTCACGAGAGCCGGCTATTCTGGGCTGTAAGTTCCCGAGTCAGCATGATTCTTTCAGGTACTCAACAGGTGTCATGTGAGAGGAGGAGACCTAGTAGAGACGGGAAGATTGTGTTTTGGGAAGGTGGACGGAGAGGAAGGGGGTGGGACGGGGAGGAGGACGGGAGAGAAGGTGGGACGGGGTGGGAGGAGAGGCTAAGGTGCGCGTAATGAAGAGGACTGTGACGACGCATCATCTGTTATGTCATAATTACGTCACCGCTGAGAGGGGAGAAGGTTGGAGGAGGCTGTGTTATGTAGGGAGTAAGTAAGGATACTGGAGGTGTTGAGGATGTCTTATGTAGGGAGTAAGTGTTGGAGTCCTGGAGGTGTTGGAGGATGTCTTATGTAGGGAGTAAGTGTTGAGGTACTGGAGGTGTTGGAGGATGGCTGTGTGGTGGGAGAAGTGTTGAGTACTGGACTGGGGGGAGGATGTCTTGTAGGGAGTAAGTGTTGGAGTACGGAGGTGTTGGAGGGAGGCTGTTGTAGGGAGTAAGTGTTGAGTACTGGAGGTGTTGGAGGATGTCTTAGGAGGTAAGGAGTACTGGAGTTGGAGGAGGCCTATGGAGTAAGGGTTGGAGTCCTGGAGGTGTTGGAGGCTGTGTTGGTAGGAGTAAGTGTTGAGTACTGGAGGTGTTGGAGGATGGCTGTGGCATGTAGGGGAGTAAGTGTTGGAGTCCTGGAGGTGTTGGAGGGAGGCTAGGAGGGTGTTGGAGTACTGGAGGTGTTGAAGGAGGCTGAGAGTAAGGTTGAGTACTGAGGTGTTGGAGGATGTCTATGTAGGGAGTAAGTGGAGTCCTGGAGGTGTTGGAGGATGTCTGTAGGGAGTAAGTGTTGAGGCACTGAGGTGTTGGAGGATGGCTGTTATGTAGGGAGTAAGTGTTGAGTACTGGACTGGGGGGGTGTTGGAGGATGTCTTATGTAGGAGTAAGTGTTGGAGTACTGGAGGTGTTGGAGGGAGGCTGTGTTATGTAGGAGTGTTGGAGTACTGGAGGTGTGGAGGATGTCTTATGTAGGGGAGGTGTTGGAGTACTGGAGGTGTTGGAGGAGGCTGTTATGTAGGAGTAAGTGTTGAGTCCTGGAGGTGTTGGAGGCTGTGTTATGTAGGGGAGGTGTTGAGCACTGGAGGTGTGGAGGGAGGCTGTGTATGTAGGGAGGTGTTGGAGTACTGGGGTGTTGAAGGAGGCTGTGTAGGGAGGAGTAAGTGTTGGAGGTAGGAGGATGTCTATGTAGGGAGTAAGTGTTGAGTCCTGGAGGTGTTGGAGGATGTCTTATGGGAGGAAGGACTGTGTTGGAGGATGTTCAGGAGTAAGTGTTGGAGTACTGGAGATGTTGGAGGATGTCTGGGAATAGGAGGTTGAGTACTGGTGTTGGAGGATGTCTTATGGGAGTAAGTGTTGGAGTCCTGAGGTGTTGGAGGAGGCTGTGTAGTGAGGGGTGTGGAGTCTGGGTGGAGGATGTCTTGTGTAGGGAGGAGTGTTGACATGGAGATGTTGGAGGATGTCTTATGTAGGAGTAAGTGTTGGAGTACTGGAGGTGTTGGAGGATGTCTTATGGGGAGGTGTTGGAGTCCTGAGGTGTTGGAGGATGTCTTGTAGGTAAGTGTTGAGTACTGGAGGTGTTGGAGGAGGCTGTGTAGGGAGGGGAGCTGGAGGAGGATGGCTGTATAGGAGTAAGGTTGGAGTCCTGGAGGTGTTGGAGGAGGCTGTAAGTGTAGGAGTAAGTGTTGAGGCACTGGAGGTGTTGGAGGATGTCTTTGTAGGGAGGCAAGTTGAGTACTGAGGTTGGAGGATGTCTAGGAGTAAGGTTGAGCACTGGAGGTGTTGGAGGATGTTGTGGGTAAGGTTGAGTCCTGGGGTGTTGAGGATGTCTAGGAGAAGGGGTACTGGAGGTGTTGAGGATGTCTTATGAGGGGTAAGGAGTACTGAGAGTTGGAGGATGGCTGTTAGGGAGGCGTTGGAGGATGTCTTATGTAGGAGTAAGTGTTGGAGTACTGGAGGTTGAGGATGTCTTGAGAGTAAGTGGTTGAGTACTGGAGGTTGGAGGATGGCTGTTATGTAGGGAGAAGTGTTGGAGTCCTGGGGTGTTGGAGGAGGCTATGTAGGAGGTGTTGGGGTACTGGGAGGAGGCCAAGATGTAGGAGGTGTTGAGTACTGGAGGTGTTGGAGGAGGCTGTGTTATGTAGGAGTATGTTGGGAGGCACTGGAGGTGTTGGAGGATGGCTGTGTTATGTAGGGAGGAAGTGCTGGACTGGGGTGTTGAGGATGTCTTAGGTAGGGAGCAAGGTTGAGCACTGGAGGTGTTGGAGGAGGCTGTGTTATGTAGGGTGTTGATACTGGAGGTTGAGGATGTCTTATGTAGGGAGTAAGTGTTGGGAGCACTGGAGGTGTTGAGGGAGGCTGTTATGTGGAGTAAGGGAGTCCTGAGGGTTGGAGGATGTCTTATGTAGGAGTAAGTGTTGAGTACTGGAGGTGGGAGGAGGCTGTGGCATGTAGGAGGTGTTGGAGGCTGGATTGGAGGATGGCTAAGTGTGTAGGGAGGTTGGAGTCCTGAGGTGTTGAGGGAGGCTGTTATGTAGGGAGTAAGGAGTACTGAGGTGTTGAGGGAGGCTGTTATGTAGGGAGTAAGTGTTGAGTACTGGGGTGTTGAAGGAGGCTGTTATGTAGGAAGTGTTACTGAGGTGTTGGAGGATGTCTATGTAGAGTAAGTATGGAGTACTGGAGGTGTTGGAGGATGTCTTATGTAGAGTAGTGTTGAGTCCTGATGTGTTGGAGGATGTCTGGTAGGGAGGTGTTGAGTACTGAGTGTTGGAGGATGTCTTATGTAGGGAGTAAGTGTTGGAGCACTGAGGTGTTGGAGGATGTGTTATGTAGGGAGTAAGTGTTGGAGTACTGGAGGTGTTGGAGGATGTCTTTGTAGGGAGGTGTTGAGTCCTGGAGGTGTTGGAGGATGTCTATGTAGGAGTAAGTGTTGAGTACTGAGGTGTTGGAGGATGTCTATGTAGGGGAGGTGTTGAGTACTGGAGATGTTGGAGGATGCTTGTTATGTAGGAGGTGTTGGAGGATGTCTGGATAGAGTAAGGTTGAGTACTGGAGGTGTTGGAGGGTGTCTTATGTAGGGTAAGTGTTGAGTACTGGAGGTGTTGGAGGATGGCTGTGTTATGTAGGAGGTAAGGTTGAGTCCTGGAGGTGTTGGAGGAGGCTGTATGTAGGAGTAAGTGTTGGGCACTGGAGGTGTTGGAGGAGGCTTTGTGTAGGGGAGGGAGGTTGAGTACTGAGGTGTTGGAGGAGGCTATGTAGGGAGTAAGTGTTGAGGTGGGAGGTGTTGGAGGATGCTGTGTTATGTAGGGAGGTGTTGAGTACTGGACTGGGGGTTGTTGAGGATGTCTTATGGTGAGTAAGTGTTGGAGACTGGAGGTGTTGGAGGAGGCCTTGGTATGTAGGGATAAGTGTTGGAGTACTGGAGGTGTTGGAGGATGTCTTATGTAGGGAAAGTGTTGAGTACTGGAGTGGAGGAGGCTGTGGTAGTGTTGAGTCCTGGGAGGTGTTGGAGGATGTCTTATGTAGGGGAGTAAGTGTTGGAGTACTGGAGGTGTTGGAGGGAGGCTGTGTTATGTAGGGAAAGTGTTGAGTACTGGAGGTGTTGGAGGATGGCTGTGTTATGTAGGGAGTAAGTGTTGAGTCCGAGGTGTTGAGGAGGCTGTGGTAGTGAGAGGTGTTGAGTACTGGAGGTGGAGGAGGCTGTGTTATGAGAGTAAGGTTAGACTGGGGTGTTAAGGAGGCTGTATGTAGGGAGAAGTGTTGATTATGGAGGTGTTGGAGGATGGCTTAATGTAGGGAGTAAGTGTTGGAGTACTGGTGTTGAGGATGGCCATACAAAATATTCTCAAGTCATCCTTCAAGTAATCTTATGAAGGAGTCATAATCAGATTTTATATTCTGATTTCTTGTAATTTTGACTCACCTGTGAGGGAAGACTAAAGAGCTGTTGTTTCCGGGCTTTGTGGGGAGATGATCGCGCTTAGCTCAGTAATAGATGGTTTCATTTACTAGACATATTATTCTTCATACATCATACCCTGTCCTTCATTCTCCTATAACATACAACAGTGAATTTAGGTCATACACTTAGCCTTTTATTATACGACTAAGACTACAGTATGTGTTAGCTTGTTCACCATGGTATATTGTTGCCTTACTGAGCGGTGAAGGACATATCTCAGAACAGTGTTCTGGTACTTGACCTGACCTGAACAACTGCAGGAACTACCATCAGTTCATCAAACAGTCACCACCATCACACAGTCCATCAGACAGTCACCAGTATCACACAGTCCATCAGACAGTCACCACCATCACACAGTCCATCAGACAGTCACCACCAACACACAGTCCACCAGACGTCACCACCATCACACAGTCCACCAGACAGTCACCACCATCACACAGTCCATCAGACAGTCACCACCATCACACAGTCCATCAGACAGTACCACCATCACACGTCCACCAGACAGTCACCAGCATCACACAGTCCATCAGACAGTCACCACCATCACACAGTCCATCAGACAGTCACCACCATCACACAGTCCATCAGACAGTCACCGCATCACACAGTCCATCAGACATCACCACCATCACACAGTCCATCAGACAGTCACCACCATCACACAGTCCAGACAGTCACCACCAACACACAGTCCACCAGACTGTCACCACCATCACACAGTCCACCAGACAGTCACCACCATCACACAGTCCATCAGACAGTCACCACCATCACACAGTCCATCAGACAGTCACCAGCATCACAGTCCATCAGACAGTCACCACCATCACACAGTTCATCAGACAGTCACCACCAACACACAGTCCATCAGACAGTCACCAGCATCACACAGTCCATCAGACAGTCACCACCATCACACAGTCCATCAGACAGTCACCAGCATCACACAGTCCATCAGACAGTCACCACCATCACACAGTTCATCAGACAGTCACCACCATCACACAGTCCATCAGACAGTCACCAGCATCACAGTTCATCAGACAGTCACCACCATCACACAGTTCATCAGACAGTCACCACCATCGCACAGTTCATCAGACAGTCACCAGCATCCACAGTCCATCAGACAGTCACCACCATCACACAGTCCATCAGACAGTCACCAGCATCACACAGTTCATCAGACAGTCACCGCATCACACAGTCCATCAGACAGTCACCAGCATCACACAGTCCATCAGAGTCACCACCATCACACAGTTCATCAGAGTCACCAGCATCACACAGTCCATCAGACAGTCACCACATCACACAGTCCATCAGACAGTCACCAGCATCACACAGTCCATCAGACAGTCACCACCATCACACAGTTCATCAGACAGTCACCAGCATCACACAGTCCATCAGACAGTCACCAGCATCACACAGTTCATCAGACGTCACCACCATCACACAGTCCATCGACAATCACCACCATCACACAGTCCATCAGACAGTCACCAGCATCACACAGTTCACCAGACAGTCACCACCATCACACAGTCCACCAGACAGTCACCACCATCACACAGTCCATCAGACAGTCACCAGCATCAATAGTTCATCAGACAGTCACCAGCATCACACAGTCCATCAGACAGTCACCAGCATCACACAGTCCATCAGACAGTCACCACCATCACACAGTTCATCAGACAGTCAGCATCACACAGTCCATCAGACAGTCACCAGCATCACACAGTCCATCAGACAGTCACCAGAATCACACAGTCCATCAGACAGTCACCACCATCACACAGTTCATCAGACAGTCACCAGCACCACACAGTCCATCAGACAGTCACCAGCATCACACAGTTCATCAGACAGTCACCACCATCACACAGTTCATCAGACAGTCACCACCATCGCACAGTTCATCAGACAGTCACCAGCATCACACAGTCCATCAGACAGTCACCACCATCACACAGTCCATCAGACAGTCACCAGCATCACACAGTTCATCAGACAGTCACCAGCATCACACAGTCCATCAGACGGTCACCAGCATCACACAGTCCATCAGACAGTCACCAGCATCACACAGTTCATCAGACAGTCACCAGCATCACACAGTCCATCAGACAGTCACCAGCATCACACAGTCCATCAGACAGTCACCAGCATCACACAGTCCATCAGACAGTCACCACCATCACACAGTTCATCAGACAGTCACCAGCATCACACAGGTCCATCAGACAGTCACCAGCATCACACAGTTCATCAGACAGTCACCACCATCACACAGTCCATCAGACGTCACCAGCATCACACAGTTCACTGGACAGTCACCACCATCACACAGTCCACCAGACAGTCACCACCATCACACAGTTCATCAGACAGTCACCACCATCACACAGTTCATCAGACAGTCACCACCATCACACAGTCCATCAGTCACCAACGTTACCTAGACTGTATAATTATGAGCTCGACTCACTAACTGCCGCTCTGCAGGATGACTTTTGTCGGAAATTTTGTTATTGTGATGACGTTTTGTGATTTTCTTGTTCTATGGATGACCCTTTGTAGATTTTTTGTTTTCCTTCAAGTCTCTGGGTGTGTGATAACGATAACTGGAATAAATATATTATAAGGAGTATAACACCAAGATCAATTATTGGACGTCTTGCCCTCACCAGTAACGACCTGTGTGTGACTCCCTCTGGCCACCCTGTATGGTCACGCCCCTACAACTTACTAACCTTAACAACAACAGTTAACAATAGGTAAACCTCACTAACGTGTTGTGTCTCTGCTGCGATAGTGACGTTGATAGTCCTCCTGCTGGTGTGTTCACAGTAAGATTTAGGCACGTTATGGTGTAAAGTACAGGTACAGTGAAGGGTGCCGTGGCTGAGTGGATGCAGCACTTGCCACCTGTCCTAAAGTCTCTGGTTCGTGTCCATGCACTGCCCTAGTTCATTTACCTGTGGATGGGTACCGGAGGCCTAGTAATCAGTAAAGCTGCATCCACGCTGCCCTTATGGAGTGTCAGACCTATGGGACCTCAGGGACGTCTTTTAATATTTTACACAGTTTCAGGAATTTCCATCTGGTGACAACAGGAAGGTACGGGTCGCCAGGGTATGTCTTAGCCCTCGACGGTGACACGTGGTCCAGGTAACTAATGATTTATTTCACCTGCAAAGTATGGTGGAGAATGAAGAGTCTTGTCTGCCCCACACTACATATCCACTTAGTGTTGAAATAAATGAATGTTTCTGTTGATTTTCTTCAGTGGTAAGACAATGAACTCTGCAGGCTACTATTGGTCCTATAATGTCTTAGGAGTTGTTTGTGGTATGGGCCCGAGATTACATTCTTAGTGGCTTGAGCACACCAGTGTTACGAGGATCACTACTTTATGCTCACCTATTTACTTGATTCCTGTTGTTATTTGATTTTTTTTACTGTTCCATCGTCATAAATCACTATCAGTACTACGAACTCCGCGAAATTTGTTATCATGCTGTGTTGTTATCTGCTGTGTTGATATCAGTTGTTATCATGCTGTGTTGTTATCATGTTGTGTTATGTTGTGTTATCATGCTGTGTTGTTATCATGTTGTGTTGTTATGCTGTGTTGTTATCATGCTGTTATCCTGCTGTGCTGTTGTCATGCTGTGTTGTTATCCCGCTGTGTTGTTGCGCTGTGTTGTTATCGTGCTGTGTTATCATGTTGTGTTGTTATCATGCTGTGTTGTTATCATGTTGTGTTGTTGTCATGCTGTGTTGTTATCATGTTGTGTTGCGTTGTGTTATCATGCGCTGTGTTGTTATCATGTTGTGTTGTTATGCTGTGTTGTTATCATGCTGTGTTGTTATCATGCTGTGTTGTTATCATGCGTTGTGTTAGTTGTGTTGATTGCTGTTGTTACATTGCTGTGTTGTTATGCTGTGCTGTTATCATGCTGTGTTATCCTGCTGTGCTGTTGTCATGCTGTTGTTATCCTGCTGTGTTGTTGTCATGCTGTGTTGTTACTATGCTGTTTGTGTTGTGTTGTTATCATGCGTTGTTATCATGTTGTGTTGTATTATGCTGTGTTGTTATCATGCTGTGTTGTTATATCATGCTGTGTTGTTATCATGCTGTGTTGTTATCATGCTGTGTTGTTATCATGTTGTGTTGTTGCTGCGCTGTGTTGTTATCATGCTGTGGTTGTTGTCATGCTGTGTTGTTATCATGTTGTGCGTTGTCATGCTGTGTTGTTATCCTGGCTGTGCTGTTGTCACGTTGTGTTGTTATCGCGTTGTGTTGTTATGCTGTGTTGTTATCAGGCGTTGTTATCCTGCTGTGCTGTTGTCAGCTGGTGGTTGTCGCTGTGTTGTTATTGCTGTGTTGTTGTGGCGCTGTGTTGTTGTCATGCTGTGTTGGTTTGCTGTTGTTGCTGTGTTGTTATCGCTGCCGTTGTTGTCACGCTGTGTTGTTGTGCTGCGTTATCAGCGTTGTTATCATGCTGTGTTGTTATCGCTGTGTTGTTGTCGCGTTGTGCTGTTGTCATGCTGTGTTGTTATCATGCTGTGTTGTCATGCTGTGTTGTTGTCATGCTGTGTTACATTACGCTGTGTTGTTACTGCTGCTGTTGTTATCATGCGTTATCATGTTGGTTGTTGTCATGCTGTGTTGTTGCTGCTGCTGTCATGCCTGTTGTTATCATGTTGTGTTGTTACTGGTTGTGTTGTTATCAGTGGTTGTTATTGCTGTTGTGGTTGTTGTCATGCTGTGTTGTTGTGCTGCTGTGTTGCTGCTTATGCTGTGTTGCTGCTATGTTGTTATGCTGTGTTGTTATCATGTTGTGTTGTTATCATAGCTGTGTTGTTATCATGTTGTGTTGTTGTCATGCTGTTGTTGCTATGCTGTGTTGTTATCATGCCGGTTATCTGTTGTGTTGTTACGGCGGTTGTTATCATGTTGTGTTGTTGTCATGCTGTGTTGTTGCTGCGCTGTGTTGTTGTCATGCTGTGTTGTTATCATGCTGTGTTGTTGCTGCTGGTTGTGTTGTTACATGGCGTTGTTGTTGCGTTGCTGTGTTTCGTGTTGTTATCATGTTGTGTTGTTGTCATGCTGTTGTTGTCATGCTGTGTTGTTGTCATGCTGTGCTGTTGTCGTGCTGTGTTATATCCTACAGGTTGTTGTCACGCTGTGTTGTTGATCATGCTGTGTTGTCATGCTGTGTTGTTACTGCTGTTGTTATGCTGTGTTGTTGTCATGCGTGCTGTTGTGTCATGCTGTGTTGTTATCATGCTGTGTTGTTGGCGCTGTGTTGTTGTCATGCTGTGTTGTTGTCATGCTGTGTTGTTGTCATGCTGTGTTGTTACTATGTTTTGTTGTTGTCATGCTGTGTTGTTGTCATGCTGTGTTGTTGTCATGCTGTGCTGTTGTCATGCTGTGTTGTTGTCGTGCCAGCGTTGTCATGCTGTGTTGTTACTGCTGTGTTGTTGTCATGCGTTGTGTTGTCATGCTGTGTTGTCATGTTGTGTTGTTATCATGCTGTTGTTGTCATGCCGTGTTGTTATCATGCTGTTGTTATCCCGCTGTGTTATCATGCTGTGTTGTTGTCATGCTGTGTTGTTATCATGCTGTGGTTGTCATGTTGTGTTGTTGTCATGCTGTGTTGTTATCCTGCTGTGTTGTTATCCTGCTGTGCTGTTTCATGCTGTGTTGTTGCTGCGCGCTGTGTTGTTATGCGCTGTGTTGTTGTCGTGCTGTGTTGTGCCAGTTGTTATGGATCTGTGTTTTTTCATGTGTTGTTATGGCGTGTTGTTGCCGCGCTGTGTTGTTGTCATTGCTGTGTTGTTGCCGTGTTGCATTGGGTTGTGCTGTGTGTTGTTATCCGCTGTGCTTTTGCGGCTGTGTGTTGTCTGCTTGCTGTTATCATGCTGTGTTGTTATCTGCGGTCATGCTGTGTTGTTGTCATGCTGTGTTGTTGTCATGCTGTTGTTATCATGCTGTGTTTGTCATGCTGTTGTTGCTGCTGCTGTGTTGTTACTGCGTTGTTGTTATCATGTTGTGTTGTTGCTGCGCGTTGTTATCATGCTGTGTTGTTATCATGCTGTGTTGTTGCTGCGCTGTGTTGTTGTCATGCGTTGTTGCTGTGTTGTTATCATGCTGTGTTGTTGTCGCTGTGTTGTGTCATGCTGTGTTGTTATCATGTTGTGTTGTTATCATGTTGTGTTGTTGCGCTGTGTTGTTGTCATGCTGTTGTTATCATGCTGTGTTGTTGCTGCGCGTGTTGTTGTCATGCTGTGTTGTTGTCATGCTGTGTTGTTGGTTGCTGTGTTGTTGCTGCGCTGTGTTGTTATCATGTTGTGTTGTTGTCATGCTGTGTTGTTGTCATGCTGTGTTGTTATCATGCTGTGTTGTTATCATGCTGTGTTGTTATCATGCTGTGTTGTTGTCATGCTGTGTTGTTGTCATGCTGTGTTGTTATCCTGCTGTGCTGTTGTCATGCTGTGTTGTTGTCATGCTGTGCTGTTGTCATGCTGTGTTGTTATCATGCTGTGTTGTTATCATGCTGTTGTTGTCATGCTCTGTTGTTATCATGCTGTGTTGTTATCATGCTGTGTTGTTGTCATGCTGTGTTGTTGTCATGCTGTGTTGTTGTCATGCTGTGTTGTTGTCATGCTGTGTTGTTATCATGCTGTGTTGTTGTCATGCTGTGTTGTTGTCATGCTGTGTTGTTGTCATGCTGTGTTGTTATCATGCTGTGTTGTTGTCATGCTGTGTTCATGCTGTGTTTGTTATCATGCTGTGTTGTTATCATGTTGTGTTGTTGTCATGCTGTGTTGTTATCATGCTGTGTTGTTGTCATGCTGTGTTGTTGTCATGCTGTGTTGTTGTCATGTGCTGTGTTGTTGTCATGCTGTGTTGTTGTCCTGCTGTGTTGTTATCATGCTGTGTTGTTCATGCTGTGTTGTTGTCATGCTGTGTTGTTGTCATGCTGTGTTGTCATGCTGTGTTGTTGTCATGCTGTGTTGTTGTCATGCTGTGTTGTTGTCATGCTGTGTTGTTTTCATGCTGTGTTGTTGTCATGCTGTGTTGTTATCATGCTGTGTTGTTATCATGCTGTGTTGTTATCATGCTGTGTTGTTGTCATGCTGTGTGTTATTTATCATGCTGTATTATCCTGCTGTGTTGTTATCCTGCTGTGTTGTTATCATGCTGTGTTGTTGTCATGCTGTGTTGTTGTCATGCTGTGTTGTTATCATGCTGTGTTGTTATCATGCTGTGTTGTTGTCATGCTGTGTTTTTATCATGCTGTGTTATCTGCTGTGTTGTTATCATGCTGTGTTTGTTGTCATGCTGTGTTGTTGTCATGCTGTGTTGTTGTCATGCTGTGTTGTTATCATGTTGTGTTGTTATCATGCTGTGTTGTTGTCATGCTGTGTTGTTATCATGCTGTGTTTTTATCACTGTTTTGTTTGTCATGCTGTGTTTGTTGTCATGCTGTGTTGTTATCATGCTGTGTTGTTATCATGCTGTGTTGTTGTCATGCTGTGTTGTTATCATGCTATTATCCTGCTGTTTTGTTATCCTGCTGTTGTTATCATGCTGTGTTGTTGTCATGCTGTGTTGTTGTCATGCTGTGTTGTTATCATGCTGTGTTGTTATCATGCTGTGTTGTTGTCATGCTGTGTTGTTATCATGCTGTGTTGTTATCCTGCTGTGTTGTTATCCTGCTGTGTTGTTGATCATGCTGTGTTGTTGTCATGCTGTGTTGTTGTCATGCTGTGTTGTTGTTATCATGTGTTTTGTTATCATGTCTGTGTTGTTATCATGCTGTGTTGTTGTCATGCTGTGGTTGTTATCCTGCTGTGTTGTTATCATGCTGTGTTGTTGTCATGCTGTGTTTTTTTCATGCTGTGTTGTTGTCATGCTGTGTTGTTGTCATGCTGTGTTATCATGCTGTGTTGTTGTTGTCATGCTGTGTTGTTATCATGCTGTGTTATCCTGCTGTGTTGTTATCTGCTGTGTTGTTATCATGCTGTGTTGTTGTCATGCTGTGTTGTTGTCATGCTGTGTTGTTATCATGCTGTGTTGTTATCATGCTGTGTTGTTGTCATGCTGTGTTGTTATCATGCTGTGTTGTTCTGTGTTGTTATCCTGCTGTGTTGTTATCATGCTGTGTTGTTGTCATGCTGTGTTGTTGTCATGCTGTGTTGTTATCATGCTGTGTTGTTATCATGTGTTGTTATCATGCTGTGTTGTTGTCATGCTGTGTTGTTATCCTGCTGTGTTTGTTATCATGCTGTGTTGTTGTCATGCTGTGTTGTTGTCATGCTGTGTTGTTGTTATCATAGCTGTGTTGTTATCATGCTTGTGTTGTTGTCATGCTGTGTTGTTATCATGCTGTGTTATCCTGCTGTGTTGTTATCATGCTGTTTGTTGTCATGCTGTGTTGTTGTCATGCTGTGTTGTTATCATGTGTGTTGTTTGTCATGCTGTGTTGTTATCATGTTGTTATCATGTTGTGTTGTTATCATGCTTGTTGTTGTCATGCTGTTTTTATCATGCGTGTACATTTTTCTGAGACAACATGACACGGCGATGGATGTTGACAACCCTACCAGGGCAAGTCATGGTGTTCATTATGAAATTCCTCGGAGCCATTCGTAAGATGCTATTTAATTGTATACACACACACACACACACACACACACACACACACACACACACACACACACACACACACACACACACACACACACAGGCTGACAGACTGAGACCTCTTAGAAGTGTGGCAGGTACAGCCTGCACTATGGTGCTAATATTAGAATTGTTAAAACAGTACCTAGGCTATATAAGATCTCTGATAGATTACCACGCACCAGCCCTGGTCATTCGTGACGGGAAAGGCGTTGACAAGCTCGAGAAAATGCAAAATAAAGCCCTCAATTATCCTAGGATGTCCCATGAGCACTAAAAGTACTTAATATGAGGAAAGAACTAGGTATGCCAGTGTTAAAGATAGAATAATTGAAGTCAACCTCATGATACCCCTGAGGCTTCTGCGTGGTGATCCTGATAACATTGCTTAAAATTGCTAGAATGTATGAACCATGGGACTACTGAGTCTAAATGGATCCAAACTACAGCTACACATATGAGAAGATATTGGACTAGACCACCTGTACAAAGTTGAGACACAACAGCACCCTGCCACCCTGGCGGACAGTTCCTTCGATACAATACCGACGTATCCGCCTAAAATTAATTATACAAAGCATTTATCTCAACACACTGCCAAATTGAGCCCTTGAACACATACACACTCTACAGACTGATGATAATATCACACAGACCATCTACACTGATGGATCTCTAAACACCGCCTGTGGGAGCTGGAAGTGCTATTGTTGTGACTCAACCTGACGGTAATATAATTGAAAGGTTAGAATTAACAACTGGGCATCCACTCTAAACTGAATTAGTTGCCATACTCACAGCTATTAAATTCATTGAAACCACTGTTACTGACAGTCTCATCATCACTGACTCTCTATCTGCCCTTGGTACCCTCGACTCAGGTTGTCACGATCTTGTCTCTGAAGCCAGACACAAATATGCGTGCCTTGTTGACCGGTGTCAGGGTCAAACTGTTGTGGATCCTCTCACATAGGCCCCATAAAACATGACAGAGTTGATGCCTGCCAAACTCGCGTCTAACAAAGACACCGTTGAATACAATTTTGGTCTGTGAAAAAGAACCCTAAAACTGTAATTAAGGAAAAGAACTTATTGATGAGTTTGACGCAAGTAGACAAGTGCAAACAGGCACTAGTCGATCCATAGTTTACCATGATGAGATGTAGCAAGTGAAACGTAGTAATGGAGCAAGTAACAAGATCACTAAATTACAAGATGTTGTAACCGCTAGATTAGTTGGATATAAATACCTCTCTGCAGTATGTTCCTCAAGCAGATGTAAACAAAACTAAATGTAAAGTGTGTTGGCAGACATATGGCCACACATTATTCGTTCTCGACTGTGTGAAGATAGAACCTTTTAGGGATGGTCAAAGCACACTGTGTGATGAAATGGCACTACATTCATCTCTAATGGCAAGATAGCCGACATATTAGATTGTATCACTTGCATAGTAACTATATCAGTTCTCATGTTCGAACTAAATACGCAATGTGTGAATACTTCCCACGTAAATGTGAATAACAAGTGTGAGCCAGACATACTGCCTCACACGTACTGTTCTCACGCATGAATAAGTTACCCTTTATGTATAGAACTAAACAAATAATGTAAATGAAATACTGTGTAACTTTCGGTGCCATAATATCCTGACAAGGGGTTAATTATTGACCCTTTGTAAACCCTACTCTGTAATCCTTTTGCGCTACTGCTCACAGGATGAGTGTGGGGTGCACAATAAAAGTAGCTGCTGGCAAAATCAAAATCAAATCACAGGAAGCCAGAACCAATAACAAACTCTATCTTTTTTGTAATAAAGCATCCACTCTCACCACTGCAACATCCGCTCACATCAGTCCTGTCACTCCTCTTATGATTCACAAGTCAGTTTTAAACAGGTAGATTGTGAAAGTGTGTATGTGTGTGTGTGTGTGTGTGACAAGTTTTCTTCGCTCTCAACACCTTCAAATTTACAACTTTTATATGTTAGTTGCAACAGACTGACACAGACCAGTATAAAATTTCAGAGCAAGTTTTTTATTAATTTTTTTTTATTGATTTATTTAATTTTATGACACTAAATGACAACTTAGCTGAAGATTCTTCCTATATTAAACGAATCTCAGGGAAAAAAATCACAGAGAGGGGTAATATAACCTAACCTGCTTAACCTAGCATAACCTAACCTAGCAAATCTAACGTTGTCAACTAACTTAGCCTAGCATAACTAACCAAATCTAACTAACCTAAAACCTAACCTAACTAACCAAACCTAACTAACCTAACCATAATTGCGATTCTTTTTCTGTGACTTTTTCAAGGTATTTGGTGACTAATGACTGAACAGACTCGCACAGACAAACTTGAACAACGCATCAACATCTTTCGTGAATTATAACAGGCAAACGACCACAGACAGGCAGACAGACCGACAGACGGGCAGACAGACCGACAGACAGACACAGAGACAGGCAGACCGACAGACAGACACAGAGACAGGCAGAGGGACAAATATTCAGTTAATGTCTGGCGATCTTTGAGGTAATTTTGGCGGTAGTGATTGTAAAGATGTAGGCTGGTGCAGGTGTAGGTTGGGACAGGTGTGGGTTGGGCAGGTGTAGGTTGGGGCAGGTGTAGGTTGGGGTAGGTGTAGGTTGGGGCAGGTGTAGGCTGGGGCAGGTGTAGGTTGGGGCAGGTGTGGGTTGGGGCAGGTGTAGGCTGGGGCAGGTGTGGGCTGGGGGCAGGTGGGTTGGGGTGGGTGTAGGTTGAGGTAGGTGTGGTTGGGGTAGTAGGTTGGGGCAGGTGTGGCTGGGTGCTGGTGTAGGTTGGTGCAGGTGTGGGCTGGGGCAGGTGTGGGCTGGGGCAGGTGTGGGCTGGTGCAGGTGTGGGTTGGGGGTGGGGGTGTGTGGGTTGGGATGGGTGTGGGGTTGGGGTGGGTTGGGGCAGGTGTGGGCTGGGCGGGTGGGCTGGTGCAGGAGTGTGGGATGGGGTGAGTGTAGGCTGGGGCAGGTGTAGGTTGGGGCAGGTGTGGGTTGGGGCAGGTGTAGGTTGGGTGGAGGTGTGGGTTGGGGCAGGTGTAGGTTGGGGCAGGTGTGAGCTGGGTGCTGCAGGTTGGGGCAGGTGTAGCTGGGGCAGGTGTAGGCTGGGGAGGTGGTTGGGTAGGTGTGGGTTGGGCAGGTGTGGGTTGGGGCGGTGGGTTGGCAGGTGTGGCTGAGCAGGTGTGCAGGTTGGCAGGTGTGGGTTGGGGGGTGTGGGGCAAGTGGGTTTGCAGGTGTAGGCTGGTGCAGGTGTAGGTTGGGTAGGCTGGGGCAGGTGTGGGTTGGGGCAGACGTAGGTTGGGGCAGGTGTGGGTTGGGGCAGGTGTAGGCTGGGCAGGTGTAGCTGGGCAGGTTAGGTTGAGGGGTGTGGTGGGGGGTGTGGGTTGGGAGAATAGGTTGGGCAGGCTGTGCAGGTGTGGGTGAGGGGTGTAGGCTGGGGCAGGTGTGGGTTGGGGCGGTGGGGTTAGACGACGTAGGTTGGGGCAGGTGTAGGTTGGTGCAGGTGTAGGTTGGGGAGGTGTAGGTTGGGGCAGGTTTAGGTTGGGGCAGGTGTAGGTTGGGGAGGTGTAGGTTGGTGCAGGTGTGGGTTGGGCAGGTGTGGGTTGGGGTAGGTGTAGGTTGGGGCAGGTGTGGCTGGGGTAGGTTGGGGTGGGTGTGGGTCAGGTGTAGGTTGGGGCAGGTGTAGGTTGGAGGCAGGTGTGGGTTGGGGGCAGGTGTGGGTTGGGGCAGGTGTGGGTTGGGGTGGGGTGTAGGTTGGGGCGGGTGAGTGGGGCAGGTGTAGGGTTGGGGGTAGTGGGTTGGGGTAGGGTGTGGTTGGGGCAGGTGTAGGTTGGGGCAGGTGTAGGTTGAGGTAGGTGTAGGTTGGGGTAGGTGTAGGCTGGGGCAGGTGTGGGGTTGGGGTAGGTGTGGGTTGAGGTGGGTGTGGGTTGGGGCAGGTGTGGGTTGGGGCAGGTGTGGGTTGGTGGAGTAGGCTGGGGGGCAGGTGTAGGTTGGGGTGGTGCAGGTTGGGGCAGGTGTAGGATTGAATCAGGTGTGGGTTGGGGCAGGTGCAAGCTGGGGCAGGTGTAGGTTTGGTAGGTGTAAGTTGAGGCAGGTGTGGATGGGACAGGTGCAGGATTGAGGTTATTGAAGGCTGGGGGCAGGTGTGGGATGATATTTGACGCGCTGGGGTGAGTGGTTGATTTGTCACACTCAACTGGTACAGTAGGTGAGGTCAACAGGGTGGTGGAGCCCTGTACTAGGTCTAGGTGAGGTGCAGTAGTGGTTGTGTTCCAGTCTCTTGTATTAAGTGTTGGATCGATGGTGTTTCTCTTTGGATCCTGTGTGTACTGATGTGCTTTTTGTTTTGGTTTTATTATCTCATCTATAAAAGTATTTTGTAAGTATCCCCAATTGTGGTTGTTGTTTTTAAGGTGCTTTTGGGTGTTTTCTTTTTATAACTGCTGTGAAGGTTGTGTTGGTGTGTGAGTGTTGACGAGGTGTGAGGGTTCAGGTAGGAGGTAGATTCGTGTCAGTGTGATGTCCTCAGTATAAGGGCGGGGCAGGAAACAGTATATTATCATTAGTCGAACAGTAGTGTCACCCTACTATGACATTAACCGCTGTTGTGGGTATAGCCAGCTACATTAACACCAAGACCAGAGATGTTGTTTTGAGATATGGTTGTGTTTACAAGGAGGTGTAAAATTATGACAGATCTCCACAGCTGATGACCTTTAGAGAGGTGATCGGACAAGGGCACACACAGAAGATCAACTTGTCTTGTGACCATCATGGGTGGCGGCCGGTCAACACACTAACTCTTCCTCCGCCTCCTCTCACCTTTGTTGTAGTGTCACGCCGCTTGGATGATACAGGTGTGGATACAGGAATAAATACAGGAGTGGATATATGTGTAGATACAGGACTGGATACAGGAGTGGATGTGGAAGTGAATACAGGAGTAGATACAGGAGTGGATACAGGTGGATACAGGAGGTAGATCTGCTCCCGTGGCACAGTCTACGCGCCCCTGGCCCCTTCACCCTTGTCACGGACCCTTACTGCACCTGTGACACACACACGCCGCGCCGTGTCAGTTGTT
Source organism: Homarus americanus (assembly GCF_018991925.1). Taxonomy (NCBI): domain Eukaryota; kingdom Metazoa; phylum Arthropoda; class Malacostraca; order Decapoda; family Nephropidae; genus Homarus; species Homarus americanus. The sequence continues at coordinate 140,832 of NW_024714960.1, forward strand.
GGTGTCACAATACCTGTTGCTAAAGTTTATGACACACTGGTGATTATCGAACAAAGACCGTGAACGTAAAACTTTCTTTAGTTAACTTTCAAGAGCCGCCAGGAGCCTTTTGTTCATGCCATGTGATCTACACCAGCCAGTCAGCCATTAACCTTTTGTTTGTAAAGCAGCCAGTGGTCGGTAGCTCCACCAGGCTACACAGAGAACAATGGAAGAACTAAGTACTCCACTGTTTGTGTTGCCTTGTTGGTGTTCTTCTGAATGTGAACCACTGTACCTGTAACACGCTACGAGGATCACAGCCAAAACAGTCGAGGTCAAGTACTGCAGGCTGCCTCTCTCTTTCCCTGGAGAGGACTGCATGTGTAGGCTGCGGGTGTCTCCTTGCAAACGCAACAGCTATGATAATTTACAATTCACGCCAGGGAGCCATTTGGGCCAGGGGCGTCACGCGTCCACACGGGGATGGAAGGGAGACTGGGAGTCACTGCCAGCACCACCTGTGATTGTTTTGTTATAGAACTTTGTGTTGTGGTGGTTAAGAGAACCAGGGGTGTGCGTGTGTGTGCAGATGGGGAGAAGGGTGTGTGGGAATGGGAGAGGGATGTGTGTGTGTGTGTGTGTGTGTGTGTGTGTGTTTCCGGATGAGTCAACGAGCTCGCCTCCCAAGCGAGCGGACCCGGTTTGATCCCGGGCAGGGCGAAACTATGGGCAAGTTCATTTATGACATTTCCTCTGTCTACCCAGCAGTAATTGGGGACCTGGATGTTAATCGATTTGCGGATCGTGTTCCGGGGTAGTGGTTAGCCAGGTGTGGTTGTTGTGTTGGCGCCAGCTTCTACACCTTAAACAAATTCACGCCTAGGTGGCCCGGACCTGCCATCCTCGTTACACGAGGGCAACCATTATTATTTCTATATATACGGATGGGGAGAGGGTGTGTGGGACTAAAACTACGGTAGATCCAGGTAACAGTTCCCTCGTACCAGGTGTAGAGTAGAGACAGTGAGCCACACACTCACACCGTCCCTCGTAATGGCTCACTATGTTCTCTAAACACTTCATTACCTCGCTAGAATTGCTGATTTTTCCTCAATATTTATTTATTTAGGGCCAGTTTTGAAGAGTATAGTGAGTCGACGACACTTATTTAGCCATCTTGTCGGTTTGGGGGGCATTGCATTCTCTTGACGTCACTACACCAATTCGGCTTCAGCTTTTTCCCCTTTCAAAATAACTGAACAGATAACCACACGTGTCATTTTTGAAGGTGAGTCTCCTACGAATTAATCTCATAGATTTACCCAAATCGTAAACACTTTGTTTTAATAAAACATTTTGGTAGGAATAATCTGATGTTAACACGAGTATGTTTACCATCAAGTAAGGACACGACACTGAAGTAGGAGGTACGAATCTGAGCATTAGTGAGTGTAAAGCCTGGTGGCGTGGAGCGTCCGTCACCTTAAAACTAACCGATAATAACTTAACCAAGAGCGATGTTGATTTATATAATTTTTATTAAATAATTCAGTTGCGAATGTCATTTTCAGACGTTTGCTTCATGTTTGTTTACATATGTTAGGCCTTCAGAGCCAACTCTTGACTAGATTAAACCTTTCAGAGTTTACGTGGCTGATGCTTCACCCAGACTCCCACGAGAGATCAACAGCTCAGAGACTGACCAGAGGTATGTGGCATCATAACAACGCCAGGAAATGTGTTGATATGTTTGTTTTATTTGTGAGAACGAGTTGTTTTAGCAGCTTTACGATGTCTCCGTGTGTCAGTCTCCTCTGCTGTGTTCAACGTGTTTATCAAGGCCTTACTGTTATGCTTACAGTGTCCTTAGAGAACATACTCATCCACAACACCGGTCTGTACTCCATCCCTTATGGCGTATATACAAGTGTTTTAAATGCCTAACTTCTTTAAGAAATTTTGCAAACACAAGTATCAATGGACTTTGTAAACACTGGTATCAAGTGACTTTATTAACATTGGCACGGTCAGAGATCCAGGTTAGGTGATGTAGAGGTGGTGGGTGGAGTGTGGGGGTGAAGGAGGAGGCGTGATCACCAAATTAGACTACTACCTGATGTCTTGGAGACTAAGGCAGATCGTAGTGACACTATGGTAAGTAGGGACTATAAATATTCACCTCTGTTCAGCTTATTTTGATAATCACGTATAATCATTACTTTTTGGACACTGAGATTTGCAGGAGTACACTGACAGTATTACTCAGTGTTGGTACTGGTCACGTCTCCTATAATGTCTATGAAGAGAAGCGTGGAAGATTATTGGTGTTAAAATGTCAGGGTAATATAATTAATATGATGCCACCAACACCTAGTATGGAACAGCCATCACACAAGAATTTAATTAACCATAGAAATATAGTAATTTTTCTTTTATTCATGTGATAGTAATGTTAACTTGTGATTCAGAGTATTGTAACTTATGGCAGCTCTTCTGCATTCTCTTGGAGTCCTTGTTGTGTAGCAGTTAAGAAAATTGACCAGGTAGGAGAAGCTTACGGGTAGGAGGTTAATGTGCATAACCATGGCCTTAGTATGGTAGACGGTGACAGGTTGGCGGTGGACAATCTTAGGTAGACTGTTCAATATGTTCGGGAGGGAGCCAAATTGTTCACACTGAGATCAATGGTGGAGTCGTCGATATGTTTCGAACGAGCGGGAGCAGCCTATCTCTCAGGGCACCGTTGATGAGGACAAGGAAGCAGAGCTGTCGACCCGTCCTAGTGTATTAGGGACACCAAAGTGAGTGACTGAAAGGTAGAGACAGACCTTGTTAGTGTACAGCCTGGCATAGGCCACTGAGGAAATCTTTAAGCCATGGAATGAGATTTTTCTGAAACCCAAGGTCGATGTCTGAGTTGATAATTATGTTGTCATTGATTAAATCGAACAGTTTGGTGAAGTCTATGAAGGAGAGAGCCACATGTGTCTTACATTTCTCTAGGTTGCAGTAGATGAAATGTAGAAGACTAACAATACGGTGAGTGGTGGATGAGGTCTTCTTATTGCCAATTGCTGAGGGTCTGTAGTGCCTGGTAATGTTGTCATAAGCCCAGTCTAATACAAAAATCGCAGATTAAGCTGGTTATTGGGATAATGGTGATGGGTCGTAACTCGATTAAGGATTGTGGGCTTGTTGACTCGGGCACTGGTGACACATATGAAGTATTCCAGTCAGCTGGGCATCTGGCTTGTCTGAAGCTTTGATGATGGAACAGAGGACTCCTTGTAGAGCTTCATTGGTAGGTCAGTGAGTGGTGGAGCCTTGATCTTGAGTTTGTCAAATTACCTGGTGACCAAGTCAGTAGGTGAGGGGGTAAGTATGGTGGAACACAGGTGGTGTCTAGTCGGGGAGTATCTGGAATATAGTGTAGTAGTAAAGACATTATCAGTGTTCCTTGGGCTTACCTTACCACTGACTGATGTTGGTCTGCTTCAGGTGTTGTAGCATAGTTGGGTAGTAAAACTTTTGCAGCGCGTATTTCACAGATTACCTTGTTGAAGGGCCCTGTAGTGGAGTGGTTCTCAAACCTTTTCACATGACGCCCCTCATTTGCTTCTGCCTCTGATTTTAAAAATAAATTTAAACATCTTTTAATCAATTTACTTGTACTACACCTTGTACTACGCCTTGTACTACACTTGTACTTACGCCTTGTACTACACCTTGTACTACACCTTGTACTACACCTTGTACTACACCTTGTACTACACCTTGTACTCCTTACTTACTACTTGTACTACACCTTGTACTACACCTTGTACTACACTTGTACTACACATGTATACCTTGTACTACACCTTGTACTACACTTTGTACTACACCTTGTACTACACTTTGTACTACACATGTACTACACCTTGTACTACACCTTGTACTACCTTGTACTACACTGTACTACATGTGTACTACACCTTGTACTACCTGTGTACTACACCTTGTACTACACCTTGTACCATGTGTACTACACCTTGTACTACATTGCTCATACTCCTTGTACTACACCTTGTACTACACCTTGTACTACGCCTTGTACTACACTGTACTACACCTTGTACTACACCTTGTACTACTTGTACTACGCCTTGTACTACACCTTGTACTACACCTTGTACTACACATTGTACTACGCCTTGTACTACACCTTGTACTACACCTTGTACTACACCTTGTACTACATGCCTTGTACTACACCTTGTACTACATTGTACTACTTGTACTACACTTACTACATGTACTACACCTTGTACTGCCTTGTACTACACCTTGTACTACACTGTACCTGTACTACCTTGTACTACACCTTGTACTACACCTTGTACTACACTGTACTACATGTACTACACCTTGTACTACACCTTGTACTACACCTTGTACTACGCCTTGTACTACACCTTGTACTACGCCTTGTACTACACCTTGTACTACACCTTGTACTACACCTTGTACTACACCTTGTACCGCCTTGTACTCGTATCTATGTTACTTTCAGATCAACTATCTCGTAACTATTTTCTCCATGTATCTCTTGTATATGAGGAAGATTGAAATTTACTAAGAACAAAACTATTACCTTTTTTTTACTCTAACCAATAACGGAAAAAGTATATCAACACATTTGTTTTCCTCTTGGCTTCATGACCACCAATTTGAGGATCACTGCTGTAGCGATTATTGTCATTGAGATGAGATAAAAGGCTCTATTTCGCAGCAGCTTAAGTAAGTAAGTAAGTAAGTGTGTGTGTGTGTGTGTGTGTGTGTGTGTGTGTGTGTGTGTGTGTGTGTGTGTGTGTGTGTGTGTGTGTGTGTGTGTCAGTCACGACACAGAGGACCGCCCTCACACCTTGCACCACTCTACACCTCCCGCTGGTGGAGCAATATACACGACACACACAATAAATAACTCATAGAAAAAACAATAGTTATAAGTTTTATTTAGGGAGAGATAAACAGTCGCTAATTACAGGCTTTACTGATATTAGGTTTAAAAATAAGTCGTTGGGGGAGGCTGGGTTTTTAGTAAGCATATTAGTTTTTTTTAGTCAGTTTTTAGTTTGTGTACATCTTCCTTTGTTTTTACTTTATCAGTCATTTTTTTTAGATAACTTTCATCTTAGTTTTATTATCAGTCATTTTTATTAAACCTTTACTTCCTTTTTGATGACGATGGGAGAAGGAGAGGACTGAACTGTAGGCTGGAGGGAGGAAGAGGTGGTGTGCCATCTTCGTCTTCCCCGCAGTAAGCTATCAAGACCCCATCAACGGTGGTTCTAGGTGTGTGTGTGTGTGTGTGTGTGTGTGTGTGTGTGTGTGTGTGTGTGTGTGTGTGTGTGTGTGTTGACTCACCGGGTTTCACTCTTTAATTTATTATGGGTGGGAAGGTGTCATGCTAACGGTGTGACAGAAACCCGGCCTAGCCTCTGACTTAAAGTATAGTATCTCTCAAATCTCTCAATTTATATATTATCCACGTGCAGTTACATACAGTTGAGCGTCGGTAGAGCCATACACGTTCTCATCACAGCTGGACTTATGAGAGAGAGAGAGAGAGGTACATGCTGGTGATGGCAGTATTTGTTTAGTTTCAGTTTGATAATTAAATTCGTTGTTCACTTGATTATTTATTAATTTATCCAGATAGATATTTGTTGGTTTGTTGTGAGGCTTCAGGCTGTAGTGTGTCTCCGGGTGTTCTCCCAGGACACAGGTGTCATGAGGCGCCACACCAACACTCTTGTACTCCCTCCTGCAGGTCCCGAGCCGTTACCAACACCTTTCCCTCCCTGACCAGATATCCCTCCTCCTAGTGACAGGCTGGCACTTGACATTATGGGACCTGCCACACTTTGCCATAAACAGATAAAATGTACCGGGAATTTTCCCCCACACACTCATCATTCTGTCATTTTATGTAACGCCGACAAAACCTATGACCCTTCACTCCTTCAGGCACTTACGAGCAGGCATGAACTACGCATGCTTCCCAGTTGGGCGCTGTAACACCTTTGGGCTTCGCCTTGCACAGGATGCAAGCAGGTGCCCAATAAACAAGCCCCTCTCGTTGCAAATCTGAAATTTCTAGTTCTTACATACTAAACACGTGTCTCTCCTTGACCAAGAAGCCCATAACGAT
>NW_024714961.1:0-87500 GCF_018991925.1 Homarus americanus
ACATATCTACTCATCACTACATATAACACCATCCATCATCACTACATATAACACCATCCATCTTCACTACAGATCTGTAAAGTAGTTTGATTCTCGTGGACACACACACAAACAGACATACTTTTGTTTTATATAGATAGACAGTGAGTGGATGTAGTGGAGGATAGTGTAGTGGATGTAGCAAATTATAGTGTAGTAGATGATAGTGTAGATGATAGTGTAGTGGATGTAGTAGATGATAGTGTAGTAGATGTGTAGATGATAGTGTAGTGGATGATATTAGTGGATGATAGTGTAGTGAATGTAGCATGATAGTGTAGTAGATGTAATGATAATAGTGCTTTAGTTGTAGTGTAGGTGATAGTGTAGACAACAGTGTAGTGGATATAGTGAATTATTAAACGGAGAAAACCAATCATTCGCCCTGTTTTATTATTTTTAAGGCCTCATTTTCATTACGGAACGTTTCAAACACCTCACTTTACAAAACAGCCTCATTATGAAGAAAATAATACAAGAGAATATGAAAAGAGGCCATTTATCAGGTCCTCATCTACGGCTTCAAGCGCATACATATATATTATTAAAAATAAGTTTATCCCGAACTGTGCGAGGAAATGACCTTCGCTAAAATCATTTCTAATGCTTCCTTGTCCTCACTGAGGCGTCTCGAAGACTGAGGCGTCCCCGGCGTCCTGGAAGACTGAGTTGTCCTGTCCTGGAAGACTGAGGTGTCCTCGGCGTCCTGAAGACTGAGACGTTCCCTGGAGACTGAGGCGTCCTCGGCGTCCTGGAAGACTGAGGTGTCCTCGGCGTCCTGAAGACTGAGACGTCCTCGGAGACTGAGGCGTCCTCGGCGTCTGGAAGACTGAGGTGTCCTGGAGACTGAGGCGTCCCTCGGCGTCCTGGAAGACAGGAGACGTCCTCGGAGACTGAGGTCTCCTGCGTCCTGGAAGACTAAGGCTTCGAAGACTGAGCGTTTCGGTCACAGGTCCTCGGTCCCGGAGGTCTTCAGTCCCGGAGGCCTTCGGTCACTGAGGCCTCCTCCTTCACGGAGGCCTTCTCACGGAGGCCACCCGGTCACTGAGAGCCTTCATGGAGAGGCATCCTTTCGTGATATAATATTCTGCCAAAGCCATAACATTGACAGAATGTAGGAAATTTCTTTGCAATAGAGGCAAGGATCTTTTGCCAGGGTCCGTCTTCTCATAAATTTTACCTTTATATAAGGTTTTTTTCGTGAAATAATATTGAATTTCGGAAACCAGCCCTTATAGCGTTTCAGGTGGCTCACGAGGCGGTTATCTTTATCAGGAGTTTTGTCACCGACAAACTCAAGTTTTTCTCGACCAAAACGGTTTTCGACAACCGGCCTTACCAAAGTAACGTAAGGGAGGATTACATTTTCTTAAAAGCACTCGATTTCCGTGAGAGTAATCTCGGTCACTGAGGCCTCCTCCTTCACGGAAGCCTCCTCGGTCACTGAGGCCTCCACGGTCACTGGAGGCCTCTTCACGAAGGCCTCTCTAGATCACTGAGGCCTCTCCTTCACGGAGGCCTCATCCCGAGGCCTCCACGGTCACTGAGGCCTCCTCCTTCACGGAGGCCTCCTCCTTCCCGAGGCCACCTCGGTCACTGAGAGCCTCCTTCACGGAGGCCTCCCCAGTCCCGGAGGCCACTCCGGTCACTGAGGCCTCCTCGGTCACTGAGGCTCCTCCTTCACTGAGGCCTCGGTCACTGAGGTTTCCTTCACGGAGGCCTGGTCACTGGAGGCCTCTTCACGGAGGCCTCCTCGGTCACTGAGGCCTGGTCACTGAGGCCTCCTCCCACGGAGGCCTCGGTCACTGAGGCCTCCTCCTTCACGGAGGCCTACTGGTTCTGAGGCCTCGTCGGTCACTGAGGCTTTCGGTCACTGAGGCTTCGTCACTGAGGCCTGTCACTGAGGCCTTCCTTCACGGAGGCCTTTGCGTGATATAATAGTCTGCCAACGCCACAATATTGACAGAATGAAATACTTCTCAAGTCAGAGGCGCGGACTTTTAGGATCCGTTTTCCTCATAAATTTAACCTTATATTATGTTTTCTGCAAATAATATTGATTTGGAAAGCTGCTCCGTATAGCGTTTCACGTGGCTCTACAATGCGGGCATCTTTATCAGGAGTTTTGTCACCGACTAAACCAAGTTTTTTCGACCAAAATGGTTTTCGGCAACTGGCCTACGTAATGTAATGAGAGGATTACATTTCTTAAAAGCACTCGATTTCCGTGAGAGTAATCGATATATTGCACAGTTTTGTTTTCCATTTCAGAGATCGATGGACAAACTTTATACTACATACCAACATCAAACACCTACCACCGTCTCCATAGCAAGATAAAGTGAGCTTAGATACAGACAAACGCAAAACTGTAGTATTTGTGTGGTGTTATGTAATGCTATATGGTGATACAGAGTGATGGTGATGTAGGATGATAGTGTAATTGATAGTAGAATTATAGTATAGGGATGTAGTGTAGATGAGTGTAGATATTGTAGATGATAGTGTAGTGATGTTGTGTAGATGATTGTGTAGGATGGTGATAATAGTGTAGTGGATGGTGTAGATGCTAGTGTAGTGGATGATAGTGTAAATGAGAGTGGATGTAGTGGATGGTAGATGATAGTGTAGTGTAGATGAGTGTGGTGGGTCATAATGTAGTGGATGATAGAGTAGAATCTACATTATCATCCACTATCTACACTGTAGAGAGATAGTGGTGATGACAGCTAGATATATGTAGATGATAATGTAGTGGATGATAGTGTAGTGGATGACAGAGTAGAATTTACACTATCATTCACTATCATCTACACTGTAGATGAGTGTAGAGGATGATAGCATAGATGTAGTGTAGATGATAATCCAGTGGATGTAGCGTAGATGATAGTGTAGTGAGATAGTCCAGTGGATAAAGATGATAGTGTAGTGGAGGATAGAGAAGTGCAGTAGTCTATATAAGAACATAAGAATGGAGAAACTGCAGTGGCCCATTACCCATATCAGCAGTCCCATTTACACCCAGCCTTGCTATATATATCCATCAAACCAAAATTTGAAGCCATCTCATTCGAGTTAATGATGTTATTTGGCAACTTGTTACAGTCGTCCACATTTATTTACAACCAACGTTTACCTATTTCATCCAAATCAAATTTGTCTAATTTAAACCCATTGTTACGAGTTAGCTCCTGTTGGAAAGTTTGAGTACCTTTGTAATGCCCTTTGTTTAGCTCTGATCATTTATACACCTCCATCATGTCGCTCCTCACTCTACGTCTCTCGAGGAGTTCAAATTAAGATGCTTAACCTGTCTCTGTACTTAAGGTTCCTAAAGCCCGGATTAGTCTTGTCATTGTCTCGAATTTTTCCAAGGATTCTATATCCATTCTGTAATACGGTGACCAGAACTGAACTGCGTAATCCAGGTGAGGTCTCACAAGCGCAAGATATAATTTTAAGACAAGGATCGCACTTTGTCTCGGTGGCCAATCTGGTGGCAATAGCTACCAAAGCGTGAGTTCAAACGCTCGCGCTTGGTTTGCGCTCAACCACCGGAAGTCTGGCAGCATACAGCGACATCGTTTTCAGCGTAAATAAATAATTAATGTCTTCCCAAAGAAGAAACTGACATGACCAGGTTTGTTCCAACCTCTACGAATTTTTTATGATTTTATATAAGAATTAATCATCACATATCTTCCTTAATTTGAACCCCTTAAAAATCCTCACGCTCGAAAAATAAAAACACAATTTATCAGTCATTAAAAGTGGACATTGTCATAAAAATAAAATTATATAAAATATTACTTTTACAATTATCAATATCTTCATTTATATATTATATATATATATATATATATATATATATATATATATATATATATATATATATATATATATATATATATATATATATATATATATATATATATATATATTAGGGATGTCATAGAGGAAGATTAACCAAAACTAATGGCCCATCACTTTTTGGTGGATGATAGTGCAGTGGATGATAGTGTAGATGATAGTCCAGTGGATGTAGCGTAGATGATAGTGTAGTGGAGGATAGAGTAGTGCATGTAGTCTATATAAGAACATAAGAATGGAGGAAACTGCAGCGGGCCCATTGGCCCATACCGGGTAGTCCCATTTACACCCAGCCCCTATTGCTCATATATCCATCCAACCTAAATTTGAAGCTATCTAGCGTATTCGAGTTAATGATGTTATTTGGCAACTTGTTACAGTCGTCCACTACTCTATTTACAACCTAATCAAGTTCATTAACGGTGTAAGTAAGTTCCACTACAACGGTACAGCAAAGTATATTTTTTTAGCATTAAACTGTTATTATTTTATTGTCTAATCATCACTACATATAACACCACCCATCATCACTACATATAACATCATCCATCATCACTACATATAACACCATCCATCATCATTACATACAACACCATCCATCATCACTACATATAACACCGCCCACCATCACTACATATAACAACATCCATCATCACTACATTTAACATCATCAATCATCACTATATTTAACATCATCTATCATCACTACATATAACACCATCCATCATCACCACATATAACACCATCCATCATCACTACATATAACACCATCCATCATCACTACATATAACAACATCCATCATCACTACGTTTAACATCATCTATCATCACTAGATATAACACCATCCATCATCACCACATATAACACATCCATCATCACTACATATAACACCATCCATCATCACTACATATAACACATCTATCATCACTACATATAACATCATCCATCATCACTACATATAACACCATCCATCATCATTACATATAACACCATCCATCCATCATCACTACATATAACACCATCCATCATCACCACATATAACACCATCCATCATCACACATATACCATCCATCATCACTACATTTAACATCATCTATCATCACTACATATAACATCATCCATCATCACTACATATAACACCATCCATCATCACCACATATAACACCATCCATCATCACTACATATAACACCATCCATCATCATTACATACATATGCCCCATCCATCATCACTACATATAACTCCACCCACCATCACTACATATAACAACATCCATCATCACTACATTTAACATCATCTATCATCACTACATATAATACGATCCATCATCACCACATATAACACCATCCATCATCACTACATATAACACCATCCATCATCACTAAATATAACACCACCCACCATCACTACATATAACACCATCCATCATCACCACATATAACACCATCCATCATCACTACATATAACACCATCCATCATCATTACATATAACACCATCCATCATCACTACATATAACACCATCCATCATTACCACATATAACACCACCCACCATCACTACATATAACACCACCCACCATCACTACATATAACATCATCTATCATCACTACATATAACATCCATCATCACCACATATAACACCATCCATCATCACTACATATAACACCATCCATCCTCATTAGATATAACACCATCCATCATCACTACATATAACACCATCCATCATCACCACATATAACCCACCCACCATCACTACATATAACACCACCCACCATCACTACATATAACATCATCTATCATCACTACATATAACACCATCCATCATCACTACATATAACACCATCCAACATCACTACATATAACACCATCCATCTTCACTACAGATCGGTAAAGAAGTTTCTGAGATTCTCGTGCGGACACACACACAAACAGACATACTTCTTTGTTATATATAGATAGACAGTGTAGTGGATGTAGTGGAGGATAGTGTAGTGGATGTAGCGTAAATTATAGTGTAGTGGATGATAGTGTAGATGATAGTGTAGTGGATGTAGTGCAGATGATAGTGTAGTGGATGTAGTGTAGATGATAGTGTAGTGGATGATATTGTAGTGGATGATAGTGTAGTGAATGTAGTGCAGATGATAGTGTAGTAGATGTAATGTAGATAATAGTGCTTTAGTTGTAGTGTAGGTGATAGTGTAGACAACAGTGTAGTGGATATAGTGAATTATTAAACGAGAAAAACCAATAATTCGCCCGTTTTTCATTATTTTTTAAGGCTCATTTCCTTACGGAACGTTTCAAACACCTCACTTTACAAAACAGCCTCATTATGAAGAAAAGTAATACAAGAGAATATGAAAAGAGGCCATTTATCAGGTCCTCATCTACGGCATCAAGCGCATACATATATATTATTAAAAATAAGTTTATCCCGAACTGTGCGAGGAAAATGACCTTCGCTAAAATCATTTCTGTTAATGCCTCCCTTGTCCTCACTGAGGCGTCCTCGGAGACTGAGGCGTCCTCGGCGTCCTGGAAGACTGAGGTGTCCTCGGCGTCCTGGAAGACTGAGGTGTCCTCGGCGTCCTGGAAGACTGAGACCTCCTCGGAGACTGAGGCGTCCTCGGCGTCCTGGAAGACTGAGGTGTCCTCGGAGACTGAGGCGTCCTCGGCGTCCTGGAAGACTGAGACGTCCTCGGGGACTAAGGCTTCCTCGAAGACTGAGGCGTTCTCGGTCACAGAGGCCTCCTCGGTCCCGGAGGCCACCTCAATCCCGGAGGCCTCCTCGGTCACTGAGGCCTCCTCCTTCACGGAGGCCTCCTCCTTCACGGAGGCCACCTCGGTCACTGAGAGCTCCTCCTTCATGGAGGCCACCTCCTTTGCGTGATATAATATTCTGCCAAAGCCATAACATTGACAGAATGTAGGGAAAATTACTTCCTCTCTTTGCAATAAGTCAGAGGCAAGGATCTTTTCTTTTGCCAGGGTCCGTCTTCCTCTCATAAATTTTACCTTTATATTAAGGTTTTCTTCGTGCGGAAATAATATTGAATTTTCGGAAACCAGCTCCTTATAGCGTTTCAGGTGGCTCACGAGGCGGTTATCTTTATCAGGAGTTTTGTCACCGACAAACTCAAGTTTTTTCGACCAAAACGGTTTTCGACAACCGGCCTTACCCAAAGTAACGTAAGTGGGAGGCTTACATTTCTTCTCTAAAAAGCACTCGATTTCCGTGAGAGTAATCTCGGTCACTGAGGCCTCCTCCTTCACGGAAGCCTCCTCGGTCACTGAGGCCTCCTCGGTCACTGAGGCCTCCTCTTTCACAGAGGCCTCCTCGATCACTGAGGCCTCCTCCATCACGGAGGCCTCCTCGGTCCCGGAGGCCTCCTCGGTTACTGAGGCCTCCTCCTTCACGGAGGCCTCCTACTTCCCGGAGGCCACCTCGGTCACTGAGAGCTCCTCGGTCACTGAGGCCTCCTCGGTCACTGAGGCCTCCTCCTTCACGGTGGCCTCCTCGGTCACTGAGACCTCCTCCTTCACGGAGGCCTCCTCGGTCACTGAGGCCTCCTCGGTCACTGAGGCCTCCTCCTTCACGGAGGCCTCCTCGGTCACTGAGGCCTCCTCCTTCAAGGAGGCATACTCGGTTCCGGAGGCCTCCTCGGTCACTGAGGCTTCCTCGGTCACTGAGGCCTCCTCCTTCACGGAGGCCTCCTCCTTCACGGAGGCCTCCTCTTTTGTGGAGGCCTCCTCGGTCACTGAGGCCTCCTCCTTCACGGAGGCCTCCTCGGTCACTGAGGCCTCCTCGGTCACTGAGGCCTCCTCTCTTGCGTGATATAATAATCTGCCAACGCCACAATATTGACAGAATGTACGGAAAATTATTTCCTCTCTTTGCAATAAGTCAGAGGCAAGGATCTTTTCTTTTGCCAGGATCCGTTTTCCTCTCATAAATTTAACCTTTATATTAAGGTTTTCTTCGTGCGGAAATAATATTGAATTTTCGGAAAGCTGCTCCGTATAGCGTTTCACGTGGCTCACAATGCGGGCATCTTTATCAGGAGTTTTGTCACCGACTAAACAAAGTTTTTTCGACCAAAACGGTTATCGACAACCGGCCTTACCCAAAGTAATGTAAGTGGGAGGCTTACATTTCTTCTTTAAAAAGCACTCGATTTCCGTGAGAGTAATCGATATATTGTGCACAGTTTTGTTTTCCATTTCAGAGATCGATGGACAAACTTTTTATAACTTACATACCTACATCAAACACCTACCACCGTCTCCAATTATTGTAGCAAGATAAAAGTGAGCTTAGATACAGTACAAACGTAATAACTGTAGTATTTGTGTGGTGTTATGTAATGTACATAGTGGTGATACAGAGTGTATGGTGATGTGTAGTGGATGATAGTGTAATTGATAGTGTAGTGTAGAATTATAGTATAGTGGATGTAGTGTAGATGACAGTGTAGTGTAGATGAAAGTGTGGTGGATCATAATGTAGTGGATGTAGTGTAGTGGATGTGACAGTATAAATACTATATCCTATCATCTACACTGTAGATGATGGTGTGATGGATGATGGCATAGATGCTGGTGTGGGCCGATGGTGTGGTGGATGGTGTGGTGGATGATAGTGTAGATGATAGTGTAGTGGATGTAGTGTAGTTGATAGTGTAGTGGATGATAATGTAGTAGATGTAGTGTAGATGATAGTGCAGTGGATGATAGTGTAGTGGATGATAGTGTAGATGATAGTGCAGTGGATGTAGTGTAGATGATAGTGTAGTGGATGATAGTGTAGATGATAGTGCAGTGGATGTAGTGCAGATGATAGTGTAGTGGATGATAGTGTAGTAGATGTAGTGTGGATGATACTGTAGTGGATGATAGTGTAGTAGATGTAGTGTGGATGATAGTGTAGTGGATGATAGTGTAGTAGATGTAGTGTAGATGATAGTGTAGTGGATGATAGTGCATGATATGTAGTAGATGGTGTGGATGACAGTAGTGATGTATAGTAGTGGATGATAGTGTAGTAGATGTAGTGTGGATGATAGTGTAGTGGATGATAGTGTAGTAGATGTAGTGTAGATGATAGTGTAGCGGATGTTATGTAATGTACATAGTGGTGATACAGAGTGTATGGTGATGTGTAGTGGATGATAGTGTAATTGATAGTGTAGTGTAGAATTATAGTATAGTGGATGTAGTGTAGATGACAGTGTAGTGTAGATGAAAGTGTGGTGGATCATAATGTAGTGGATGTAGTGTAGTGGATGACAGTATAGAATCTACACTATCATCCACTATCATCTACACTGTAGATGATAGTGTAGTGGATGATAGCATAGATGTAGTGTAGATGATAGTGTAGTGGATGACAGTGTAGTGGATGATAGTGTAGATGATAGTGTAGTGGATGTAGTGTAGTTGATAGTGTAGTGGATGATAATGTAGTAGATGTAGTGTAGATGATAGTGCAGTGGATGATAGTGTAGTGGATGATAGTGTAGATGATAGTGCAGTGGATGTAGTGTAGATGATAGTGTAGTGGATGATAGTGTAGATGATAGTGCAGTGGATGTAGTGCAGATGATAGTGTAGTGGATGATAGTGTAGTAGATGTAGTGTGGATGATACTGTAGTGGATGATAGTGTAGTAGATGTAGTGTGGATGATAGTGTAGTGGATGATAGTGTAGTAGATGTAGTGTAGATGATAGTGTAGTGGATGATAGTGTAGTAGATGAAGTGTAGATGATAGTGTAGTAGATGTAGTGTGGATGATAGTGTAGTGGATGATAGTGTAGATGATAGTGCAGTGGATGTAGTGTAAATGATAGTGTAGTGGATGATAGTGTAGTAGATATAGTGTGGATGATAGTGTAGTGGATGATAGTGTAGTAGATGTAGTGTGGATGATAGTGTAGTGGATGATAGTGTAGTAGATGTAGTGTAGATGATAGTGTAGTGGATGATAGTGTAGTAGATGTAGTGTAGATGATAGTGTAGCGGATGATAGTGTAGTAGATGAAGTGAATATGATAGTGTAGTGGATGATAGTGTAGTAGATGTAGTGTGGATGATAGTGCAGTGGATGATAGTGTAGATGATAGTCCAGTGGATGTAGCGTAGATGATAGTGTAGTGGAGGATAGAGTAGTGCATGTAGTCTATATAAGAACATAAGAATGGAGGAAACTGCAGCGGGCCCATTGGCCCATACCGGGTAGTCCCATTTACACCCAGCCCCTATTGCTCATATATCCATCCAACCTAAATTTGAAGCTATCTAGCGTATTCGAGTTAATGATGTTATTTGGCAACTTGTTACAGTCGTCCACTACTCTATTTACAACCTAATCAAGTTCATTAACGGTGTAAGTAAGTTCCACTACAACGGTACAGCAAAGTATATTTTTTTAGCATTAAACTGTTATTATTTTATTGTCTAATCATCACTACATATAACACCACCCATCATCACTACATATAACATCATCCATCATCACTACATATAACACCATCCATCATCATTACATACAACACCATCCATCATCACTACATATAACACCGCCCACCATCACTACATATAACAACATCCATCATCACTACATTTAACATCATCAATCATCACTATATTTAACATCATCTATCATCACTACATATAACACCATCCATCATCACCACATATAACACCATCCATCATCACTACATATAACACCATCCATCATCTCTACATATAACAACATCCATCATCACTACGTTTAACATCATCTATCATCACTAGATATAACACCATCCATCATCACCACATATAACACTATCCATCATCACTACATATAACACCATCCATCATCACTACATTTAACATCATCTATCATCACTACATATAACATCATCCATCATCACTACATATAACACCATCCATCATCATTACATATAACACCATCCATCATCACTACATATAACTCCACCCACCATCACTACCTATAACACCATCCATCATCACCACATATAACACCATCCATCATCACTACATATAACACCATCCATCATCACTACATTTAACATCATCTATCATCACTACATATAACATCATCCATCATCACTACATATAACACCATCCATCATCACCACATATAACACCATCCATCATCACTACATATAACACCATCCATCATCATTACATACATATGCCCCATCCATCATCACTACATATAACTCCACCCACCATCACTACATATAACAACATCCATCATCACTACATTTAACATCATCTATCATCACTACATATAATACGATCCATCATCACCACATATAACACCATCCATCATCACTACATATAACACCATCCATCATCACTAAATATAACACCACCCACCATCACTACATATAACACCATCCATCATCACCACATATAACACCATCCATCATCACTACATATAACACCATCCATCATCATTACATATAACACCATCCATCATCACTACATATAACACCATCCATCATTACCACATATAACACCACCCACCATCACTACATATAACACCACCCACCATCACTACATATAACATCATCTATCATCACTACATATAACATCCATCATCACCACATATAACACCATCCATCATCACTACATATAACACCATCCATCCTCATTAGATATAACACCATCCATCATCACTACATATAACACCATCCATCATCACCACATATAACCCACCCACCATCACTACATATAACACCACCCACCATCACTACATATAACATCATCTATCATCACTACATATAACACCATCCATCATCACTACATATAACACCATCCATCATCACTACATATAACACCATCCATCATCTTCCATTTAACATCATCAATCATCACTATGTTATCATCTATCATCACCATATAACACCATCCATCATCACCACATATAACACCATCCATCATCACTACAAATAACACCATCCATCATCACTACATATAACAACATCCATCATCACTACGTTTAACATCATCTATCATCATAGATATAACTTCACCATCCATCATCACACATATAACACATCCATCATCACTACATATAACACCATCCATCATCACTACATTTAACTCATCTATCATCACTACATATAACATCATCCATCATCACTATATATAACACCATCCATCATCATTACATATAACACCATCCATCATCCTACATATAACTCCACCCACCATCACTACATATAACTATAATGTCACTACATATAACACCATCCATCATCACTACATTTAACATCATCTATCATCACTACATATAACATCATCCATCATCACTACATATAACACCATCCATCATCACCACATATAACACCATCCATCATCACTACATATAACACCATCCATCATCATTACATACATATGCCCCATCCATCATCACTACATATAACTCCACCCACCATCACTACATATAACAACATCCATCATCACTACATTTAACATCATCTATCATCACTACATATAATACGATCCATCATCACCACATATAACACCATCCATCATCACTACATATAACACCATCATCTGCTAAATATAACACCACCCACCATCACTACATATAACACCATCCATCATCACCATATAACACCATCCATCATCACTACATATACTACCATCCATAATCATTACATATAACACCATCCATCATCACTACATGTAAGCATATCCATCATTGCCACATACTAGCACCACCACCATCACTACATATAACACCCACCATCACTACATATAACATCATCTATCATCACTACATATAACATCCATCATCACCACATATAACACCATCCATCATCACTACATATAACACCATCCATCCTCATTAGATATAACACCATCCATCATCACTACATATAACACCATCCATCATCACCACATATAACCCACCCACCATCACTACATATAACACCACCCACCATCACTACATATAACATCATCTATCATCACTACATATAACACCATCCATCATCACTACATATAACACCATCCATCATCACTACATATAACACCATCCATCTTCACTACAGATCGGTAAAGAAGTTTCTGAGATTCTCGTGCGGACACACACACAAACAGACATACTTCTTTGTTATATATAGATAGACAGTGTAGTGGATGTAGTGGAGAATAGTGTAGTGGATGTAGCGTAAATTATAGTGTAGTGGATGATAGTGTAGATGATAGTGTAGTGGATGTAGTGCAGATGATAGTGTAGTGGATGTAGTGTAGATGATAGTGTAGTGGATGATATTGTAGTGGATGATAGTGTAGTGAATGTAGTGCAGATGATAGTGTAGTAGATGTAATGTAGATAATAGTGCTTTAGTTGTAGTGTAGGTGATAGTGTAGACAACAGTGTAGTGGATATAGTGAATTATTAAACGAGAAAAACCAATAATTCGCCCGTTTTTCATTATTTTTTAAGGCTCATTTCCTTACGGAACGTTTCAAACACCTCACTTTACAAAACAGCCTCATTATGAAGAAAAGTAATACAAGAGAATATGAAAAGAGGCCATTTATCAGGTCCTCATCTACGGCATCAAGCGCATACATATATATTATTAAAAATAAGTTTATCCCGAACTGTGCGAGGAAAATGACCTTCGCTAAAATCATTTCTGTTAATGCCTCCCTTGTCCTCACTGAGGCGTCCTCGGAGACTGTGGCGTCCTCGGCGTCCTGGAAGACTGAGGCGTCCTCGGCGTCCTGGAAGACTGAGGTGTCCTCGGCGTCCTGGAAGACTGAGACGTCCTCGGAGACTGAGGCGTCCTCGGCGTCCTGGAAGACTGAGGTGTCCTCGGAGACTGAGGCGTCCTCGGCGTCCTGGAAGACTGAGACGTCCTCGGAGACTGAGGCGTCCTCGGCGTCCTGGAAGACTGAGGCGTCCTCGGAGACTGAGGCGTCCTCGGAGACTGAGGCGTCCTCGGAGACTGAGGCGTCTTCGGAGACTGAGGCTTCCTCGAAGACTGAGGCGTTCTCGGTCACAGAGGCCTCCTCGGTCCCGGAGGCCTCCTCAGTCCCGGAGGCCTCCTCGGTCACTGAGGCCTCCTCCTTTGCGTGATATAATATTCTGCCAGCCATAACATTGACAGAATGTGGGGAAAATTACTTCCTCTCTTTGCAATAAGTCAGAGGCAAGGATCTTTTCTTTTGCCAGGGTCCGTCTTCCTCTCATAAATTTTACCTTTATATTAAGGTTTCTTCGTGCGGAAATAATATTGAATTTTCGGAAACCAGCTCCTTATAGCGTTTCAGGTGGCTCACGAGGCGGTTATCTTTATCAGGAGTTTGTCACCGACAAACTCAAGTTTTTCGACAAAACGGTTTTCGACAACCGGCCTTACCCAAAGTAACGTAAGTGGGAGAACATTTCTTCTCCTAAAAGCACTCGATTTCCGTGAGGTAATCTCGGTCACTGAGGCCTCCTCCTTCACGAAGCCTCCTCGGTCACTGAGGCCTCCTCGGTCACTGAGGCCTCCTCTTTCACAGAGGCCTCCTCGATCACTGAGGCCTCCTCCATCCTGGAGGCCTCCTCCATCCGGGCCTCCTCAGTCAGAGGCCTGATCGGTCACTGAGGCCTCCTCCTTCACGGAGGCCTCCTACTTCCGGAGGCCACCTCGGTCTGAAGCTCCTCGGTCACTGAGGCCTCCTCGGTCACTGAGGCCTCCTCCTTCACGGTGGGCCTCCTCGGTCTGAGACCTCCTCCTTCACAGAGGCCTCCTCGGTCACTGAGGCCTCCTCGGTCACTGAGGCCTCCTCCTTCACGGAGGCCTCCTCGGTCACTGAGGCCTCCTCCTTCAGAGGCATACTCGGTTCGGAGGCCTCCTCGGTCACTGAGGCTTCCTCGGTCACTGGGGCCTCCTCGGTCACTGAGGCCTCCTCCTTCACGGAGGCCTCCTCTTTTGCGGAGGCCTCCTCGGTCACTGAGGCCTCCTCCTTCTCGGAGGCCTCCTCGGTCACTGAGGCCTCCTCGGTCCTGAGGCCTCCTCTCTTGCGTGATATAATAGTCTGCCAACGCCACAATATTGACAGAATGTAGGAAAATTATTTCCTCTCTTTGCAATAAGTCAGAGGCAAGGATCTTTTCTTTTGCCAGGATCGTTTTCCTCTCATAAATTTAACCTTTATATTAAGGTTTTCTTCGTGCGGAAATAATATTGAATTTTCGGAAAGCTGCTCCGTATAGCGTTTCACGTGGCTCACAATGCGGCATCTTTATCAGGAGTTTTGTCACCGACTAAAAATTTTTTCGACCAAAACGGTTATCGACAACCGGCCTTACCCAAAGTAATGTAAGTGGGAGGCTTACATTTCTTCTTTAAAAAGCACTCGATTTCCGTGAGTAATCGATATATTGTGCACAGTTTTGTTTTCCATTTCAGAGATCGATGGACAAACTTTTTATAACCATACCTACATCAAACACCTACCGTCTCCAATTATTGTAGCAAAAGTGAGCTTAGATACAGTACAAACGTAATCTGTAGTATTTGTGTGGTGTTATGTAATGTACATAGTGGTGATACAGAGTGTATGGTGATGTGTAGTGGATGATAGTGTAATTCATAGTGTAGTGTAGAATTATAGTATAGTGGATGTAGTGTAGATGACAGTGTAGTGTAGATGAAAGCGTGGTGGATCATAATGTAGTGGATGTAGTGTAGTGGATGACAGTATAGAATCTACACTATCAGCCACTATCATCTACACTGTAGATGATAGTGTAGTGGATGATAGCATAGATGTAGTGTAGATGATAGTGTAGTGGATGACAGTGTAGTGGATGATAGTGTAGATGATAGTGTAGTGGATGTAGTGTAGTTGATAGTGTAGTGGATGATAATGTAGTAGATGTAGTGTAGATGATAGTGCAGTGGATGATAGTGTAGTGGATGATAGTGTAGATGATAGTGCAGTGGATTAGTGGGGTATGATGATAGTGTAGTGGATGATAGTGTAGATGATAGTGCAGTGGATGGTAGTGCAGATGATAGTGTAGTGGATGATAGTGTAGTAGATGTAGTGTGGATGATACTGTAGTGGATGATGGTGATAGATGTAGTGTGGATGATAGTGTAGTGGATGATAGTGTAGATGTGTGTAGATGATAGTGTAGTGGATGATAGTGTGGAATGAAGTGTAGATGATAGTGTAGTGGATGTAGTGTGGATGATAGTGAAGTGGATGTAGTATAGAAAATAGTGTAGTGGATGATAGTGTAGTTGATGACAGTGTAGTGGATGAAGTGTAGTGGATGAAGTGTATATGATAGTGTAGTGGATGATAGTGTAGTGGATGATAGTGTAGTAGATGTAGTGTGGATGATAGTATAGTGGATGATAGTGTAGTGGATGATAGTGTGGTAGATGTAGTATAGATGATAGTGTAGCGGATGATAGTGTAGCGGATGATAGTGTAGTAGATGTAGTGTGGATGATAGTGTAGTGGATGATAGTGTAGTAGATGTAGTGTGGATGATAGTGTAGAAGATGATAGTGTAGTAGATGTAGTGTGGATGATAGTGTAGAGGATGATAGTGTAGTGGATGATAGTGTGGTAGATGTAGTGTAGTGGATGATAGTGTAGTGGATGATAGTGTAGTAGATGTAGTGTGGATGATAGTGTAGTGGATGATAGTGTAGTAGATGGAGTGTGGATAATAGTGTAGTGGATGATAGTGTAGTAGATGTAGTGTGGATGATAGTGTAGTGGATGATAGTGTAGTGGATGATAGTGTGGTAGATGTAGTGTAGATGATAGTGTAGTGGATGATAGTGTAGTAGATGTAGTGTGGATGATAGTGTAGTGGATGATAGTGTAGTGGATGTATTGTGGATGATAGTGTAGTGGATGATAGTGTAGATGATAGTGCAGTGGATGTAGCGTAGATGATAGTGTAGTGGAGGATAGAGTAGTGCATGTAGACTATATAAGAACATAAGAATGGAGGAAACTGCAGCGGGCCCTTTGGCCCATACCGGGCAGTCCCATTTACACCCAGCCCCTGTTGCTCATATATCCATCCAACCTAAATTTGAAGCTACTCAGCGTATTCGAGTTAATGATGTTATTTGGCAACTTGTTCCAGTCGTCCGCTACTCTATTTACAACCTAATGTTTAACTATTTCGCGCCTAAATCTAAATTTGTCTAATTTAAAACCATTGTTACGAGTTCGCTCCTGGTTGAATAGTTTGAGTACCTTTGTAATGTCCCCTTTGTTTAGCCCTGACTTCCATTTATACACCTCTATCATGTCGCCCCTCGCTCTACGTCTCTCGAGGGAGTGCAAATGAAGATGCTTTAACCTGTCTCTGTACTCAAGGTTCCTAATGCCCGGGATTAGTCAAGATCATGGTCGTAGTTGTTATGATCATAGTCGTGGTTGTTATAATCATGGTCGTGGTTGTTATGATCATGGTCGTAGTTGTTATAATCATAGTCGTGGTTGTTATAATCATGGTCGTGGTTGTTATAATCATGGTCGTAGTTGTTATAATCATAGTCGTGGTTGTTATAATCATGGTCGTGGTTGTTATAATCATGGTCGTGGTTGTTATAATCGTGGTTGTCATGGTTGTGGTTGTTATAATGGTCATAATCATGGTCCTGGTTGTTATAATCATGGTCCTGGTTATTAGATACTTACAGTATCTAGTATACTATAGGAAGGAATAGAATAAAAGTTAGAATAATTAGTTAAAGAAATATTCGCCATAAGGAGAGGGTAAAATCATAAAAAAAAATTATTATGAATCACCGATGATCATTCCGAGATAAATTATATTATGAAGAGAAGTGACCTTGATTCTGGTTATATTAGTCACCATCTGCTTAAGTCATCACCTGTGTTAAGTCATCATAGTCATCATCTACGTTAGTCATTTTTAGGCCCATCTCACATGACTGACCGACCATCGATGTTCTTTCCGCACGAGGGTGTTAGTTTTCAATGCGTCTTATTATTTACGCTGGTGGATGTAAGACCTCCTACCCTCACTGACGCAGCTATGGTCAATTTCGTGTTATTCTTGTTTATAAATGCCTTCTAATCTGTCTCAAGTCTACCCGTCCTGTCTAATGTCATCCCAACTGTCTGTTCGTCTGCGTGGTGTTTAAATGTAAGCCCGTTTGTACTCTTTGTGTCGTCAAATCTGTCTGTCTTATCCGTTGTTGGCGTGTGTCTGCCTGTTTGTCTAATGTGAACCAGTCAGTCAGCTGTCTGTCTGTCTGTCATGTTAGTTGCCATATTGTCTATTTGTGCATGTATGAATCTGTCTATTTTTGTCAACCTCCTGTCTGTTTCACTGTCTATATTCACCCTGTGTCTATTGTAGTCATCTTCTCCATGCATTCCTGTTATTATCTTTTTATCTCTTCTCTTTTTCCATGTACAGTCACCCACAGGAATAAGTATACACTGTAGCTGTAAGGTCGTATGATAACTGCAATCGTCCGGCCGGCAGACAGCGTACAGAGACATCTTTTGCCAGCGTAAATAAAATGGTTAATTAATGCCTTCCTAAAGAAAACATCGACATGGGACCAGGTTTGTTCCACTCTACGATTTTTTTGCGATTTTTCCACCAAGTTTGATGAAAAACGATTGTGCCGTTTCGGCTGCCCAGAACAGATACACACACGGCTAGTCCTATAGTATATTAGATAAAAGCAATAATTCTCCAGTGATACCTCCCAAGGGTTTAAATAGTATACCTGAATAAGAAAATAAAGTATAAACTATTGTAATAATTTCTTTCATTTGATCATTAACAATAAAATATATATTGTAGTACAGTACTGAGGTTTTCAGCAATATCAAAGTTTTCAATATTAACAACAAATAATAATGGAAAAGAGTAATTTGTTTTTGTTTCCCCCAAGAATTTTCAGGATCAGTCATTACCACATTACATCCCATTGACCCCCACATTCTTACTACAGGTGTTGAGGAACAATTGGGTCCCGCGTCCAATGTGTTCTTCATAACCTAACCTAACCTAACCTAACCAAACCTACCCCAACCTACCCCAACCTACCCAAACCAAACCAAACCAAACCAAACCAAACCAAACCAAACCAAACCAAACCAAACCAAACCAAACCAAACCAAACCAAACCAAACCAAACCAAACCAAACCAAACCAAACTTAACCAAACATAACCAAACCAAACCTAATGGGAGTTTGCTGTAGAAGTAAACACAGTACTCCAAACTCGTGGCCGCTATAGTGATTGGTTTATCATAGAGACAGAAGTGCAATAAGGGAGAGAGGCTGCAGGGTATACCGGTGTTCCCTGATGCCCCCGAGGTACTGGCACTAACTTATGGCACTCTTATTTACCCAATGTACTAATGTGTACTGCTGACAGTGAAGGATTTCTCTCTTACAGTGAAATAATTTGTCTGTCATGCGATCAGTTACACACACACAGACACACACACACACACACTACTAGAGATGTCAGAAGAAAGATTCACCTCTGACACGCCACAGACAGCGACCAACCACGCCCAGTGTTGTGTCTGGGAAGCTAATGACTATCGGCTTGAATGTTCTCATCAAACTGTAAAGGAGATTCACCCATAGTCCACCTGTAATCACCTGTACACCTGTAATCACCCTGAAGACATTACAAACATCAGGTGTGGAGAGTTGTGAACGATATATATATACATAGGCAGATAGGAATACATAATAAATACAGATATAAAGAAAAATACAGACAGACAGATCAAAAAGACGGCAAATACGATCAAAATATAACCCACTTCTTTCAGGGCGGGAGATAAAACTCAACGAAACGTAAATCCCCAAAAAAAACACGAGGAACAAATCAGCCGTGGAATAATGGCCAACAATCCTCAATGAAAAACCAGCAACGTACGAGCCAGGTAAACATTTGTATAATACTTTTTTTTTAATCACAACACGCAAACAATGTTGACTCGGCAAACAACCCCCTAAGGCGAGATAGAAAATGGTAATCACAACTTCACAAGTACAACTATCTCAACCCTTCTGTGAGACAACAACTACTGTATCTCTCGCTAGTAGTATGTCTCGCTAGTAGTATCCCTCGCTAGTAGTATCTCTCGCTACAGAAAGTGATTGGCTGAGAGTTGAGAGGCCTGAGAACTCCAGGAGAGACTGGTTGTTGTGGTGGTGATGTGTGTGTACAGTAGTCTGCGGTGGTGTGGATGGTAGTGGTGGTGGAAGGTAGTGGTGGTGGCGTGGTTATGGGTGATGGTATTGTGGTGGAAGGTAGTGGTTGTGGTATAGAATGATGGGTGTGGAGGAGGAGGTGTTGGAGTGGGTGAGGGAGTGAGAGAGGAGGTGAGGAGGAGAGAGAAGATGAGGAAGAAGTTGAAGAGGGGGAAGAAGAGGAAGAGGAGGAAGAAAAAGAAGAGGAAGAGGAAGAAGAGGAGAGGAGGGGTGTAGAATGGAGGAGAAGGAGGAAGAGGTAGAGGAGGAGGAGGAAAGAGGTGTTGGAGTGGGTGTAAAATGGAGGAGGAGGTGGTGTTGGAGTGGGTGTAAAGTGGGAGGAAGCAGTTACAGGCGGCCCCAGACACCCGGGCCTCTCCTCCCCCTCCATTACTCAAGTGGGCGAAGAAAGTGGTGCTGGTGGCGCTATCTGCACCACTAACTCCAGCCAATGACGCCAACTGTGCCTATATATACGGCTGGTATACGCCCGCTGCTGCTGCTCTTCCCTCCACCTGCCTCTTTGTTGCTGCTTCTGCTGCTCTTACTGTCGCTTCTAATTACGCTGTACAGAACGTTTCACCTTCTCTATTGCCGCTGCTGTACCATACGTTACAGCAATTAAACAGTCAAACGGTGCTGTTATTGCTGTTTCTCATCTTGCAGCACCTAACACTAACCTGCTGTCTATAGTACAGCTGGATCTTCAATTTTCACAAGATCATTCATCAACAAATAACACCTATGAACAAAACAATATACTACCGCTTGCACTTTTTTCTAGCTCAGGTGCGATCAGTTCTTGCATACAGGTAAGACAGGTGCTAATTAAAAAACCAAGGCATCGTACTAAGATAACTAATATATCGAGGGAATTTTTTTTTTTTTATTGTTTCTCTATTTGGTTTTCAGCACTTGGACGTCTTCTGTGGCCCTTTGAACAAAAATAATAATAAAAAGAAAAAAAAAGTATGGAATAAACAGAGAAAAAAATATGAGGTAAACGAAGAAAAAAGTATGGAATAAAAAGCTTCCATCAACAACGTCAATTTAACAAAGAGTTCTAATGCATTCACTGCCACCTGTACCTTCCTCTCCTTCCTTCTTTCTTCCTTATCTCCCTCTTTCCTTCCTTAATTTCTCCATTCCTTCTTTCTTCCTTATCTACCTCTTTCATTCCTTAATTTCTCCATTCCTTCCTTATCTTCCTTCCATTTCTTCACTCCCCCCACCCCTCCTTGTTAAATCTATTCCCACCCAAGCAACAGGAGAGGAGAGAGAGGTGTGGGGAGAAGGAAGGTAGATCTGTGAAGGTGTCAAGTAGGAAGGAGGAGGAGGAGAACTCAGGACCAGCTGCCGAAATAAAGCCAAGGTATAGGAAGTCAGCTCTTAAGACTCCGTAAACCAACTTAAGGAGCTGCCGAGGAGGAAGTAGACGGCTTTTGTTCTGATCTCCTCGGCTGCCTCTCCTGGTAATGTGGGTAAGTTTGACTCTATTTACCTCTCAAGTGATTTTTTTTTTCATTTTAGAAGAATTAATCATGAAAATAAAACCTGTTAGAAGCGATTTATTAGTGATTTTAATATTGTTTTACGATTTTTTCTACTGTTTCTTAGTCGTTGTGAATGATATATCACTGATAAATAAATAAATAAATAAATAAATTACGTTATAATTTATTTATCTGTTACTGTTTCTACGAGTCATTCCAGTGTAAGACGTCATTCCATATAAGAAGTCATGCCCTGTAAAGAGTCACTCCAGATACGGTACTACACGACTCCTCCACCCTTCCCGCGGTTGATTTTGCCTGGGTGGTTGGGTGGGGGATGAAGGTGGATTGGAATGTGGGAGGGCGAGTAGGGGGTGTGTGTGGAATGAGATTTTACCACGTATAGGGGCTAGTTTATTGTGCATACTAACACACTAGGGGTCACAAAGGGTGTTTATGACAGACCCCAATGGTCAGGATATTGTGGCATTGAATGTTACAGTGGCTATCTCCAGCACATAGTTTGTTTAGTTCTGAACATAGGGGTGACTTTTTCACACCTGTGTGAGTACAGCAGTGTGAGGCAATAAGACTAATCGCACACTTTGTTATTTACATCTGCGTAAAGGGAATTCAAGTACATGTGTGTTTAGTTCTATACATGGGGTTTGACTTGACGAGCAAAAAAGTGGATACAATCTTAATATGTCAGCGATCTTGCCATTAGAGACAAAGTGTTGTGCCATTTTACACACACACTGTGTTTGGACTTGTCCCTAAATGGTTCTATCTTCACACAGTCAAAGACGTAGTGTTGGAGTGTGTGGCCATATGTTTGACCACACACTTAACATTTAGTTTTGTTCACATCTGCTTGAGGGACATACTGCCAGAGGTACTTATATCCTAACCTTAGTTTAGCGGTCACAACATTTTGTAATCTATTGAGTGTGGAAGGATAGGTAGGGGAGGTGAGGGTGGATGGGTAGGTAGGTGGTGTGGGTGGATGAGTATTGAGTGCGGATAGATAGGTAGGGAAGGTGGGGGTAGATGGGTGGGTAGGTAGGTGGTGTGGATGGGTAAGTAAGTGGTGTGAGTGGATGAGTATTGAGTGCGGATAGATAGGTAGGGAAGTTGAGGGTGGATGGGTGGGTAGGGAAGGTAAAGGTGGATGGGTAGGTAAGGGTGTGGGTGGGGTGGATGGGTAGGAGGGATGGGGGAGGCGTAACTTCCTTGAGTGTATTCCAAAACGTGTTGTTTCAGCGTCGGTGCCTCTTATCACACCCTCACATTCTCTATAAGCGGAGGAGGTCCATGCATAGGAATGAGCGCCTGCCTCTCGCTGTCACCGCCATCTGCATACAATATATAGCTCCACCCTTCTTCCTCCTCCTCCTTCCTCTTCTTCCTTCCCCCCCTCTTCCTCAACCCTCCTCCCTCCTTTTCTCTACACCACTTCCTCCTCCTCCTTCCTCCTCCTCCTCTTTCACCATCCTCCTCTTCTTTCTTCCCCTCTTCCTCCACCCTCCTCTTTCCCCTCTTCATTTATGCCTCCCTTCAAAATTTATATATTTTTTCCCTGTAATAAATGTATCACTTGTGTATTGAACAAACTGAACTACAACACATAGAAATGGATTTAGCTCCTGTTTTATGTACATACATACAACTCATAAAACACACACACACACACACAACGTAAACACAACCCTTATACACGGTCTCTGATCATATTGTTAAACTAGTAAAAACCCACAACAACTCACCTGAACTTTAACCCCTTCATTACCTGTGACCTTCATGACCTTACCCAAACAAACCAATCAGGTGACAAGTTCCATTGAAGCCGATCAGATCACACGAGAGGTTATGTTTATATATACATATAAACAAAGAGAGATCAATAACTGCTACAGCCATATGACGGGGAATAATAAATGAATAAATTAATACCTGTTGAATACACCTGGGTAATTAATAACGGCCGTGACCTATACATTATACAGTGTGTGTGTGTGTGTGTGTGTGTGTGTGTGTGTGTGTGTGTGTGTGAGAAAGAGAAAAATAAAGAAGACAGAAAGAAAGAAAGAAAGAAAGAAAGAAAGAAAGAAAGAAAGAAAGAAAGAAAGAAAGAGAAAACGGAAAGAAAGAAAGAAATATCTTTACACCTGAACAAAAACACAATAATCCATAACTAGACTTTAAGACAGACAGACAGACGGAGAACGCTACAGCCTAACACTGTCGTTTTAAGAGGACATAAAAGAGGTGTAAGTGTCAGTGGGTGCTGTCACGGGAGGTCAGGTGAGGGTGGCGGCCTTACCTGGCTGTCTTGTAGTGTTTCAGGTGAACCAAAGTCTTCCTGCCGCAACGAATCTATAGAACGGTGTGTGTGTGTGTGTGTGTGTGTGTGTGTGTGTGTGTGTGTGTGTGTGTGTGTGTGTGAATGCTATTTTTGTGTTTTTAATTGTTTTTTCTTTGTGTGTATCTTTTTTTTATTTTTGTTTTTCTTTATGCGTGTTTTTGTGTTTTGTTTGCGTGCTTTTGTTTTGGTGTTTTAGTGCTTTTGTTTGTAGTTTTGTTGTGTGTTTTTGCTTTCATGTTTTAATATGCGTTTGCATTTTTACGATTTTTTAAAATATTTTGTCTAATTTTATGTAATTGTGTTTTCTTACGTTTAAACTATTTCCCCCATTAAAAAAAATAAAGTAAATTTCTCTTCAATATTTTTCACCACACAGTAAACTTTTTCCTCAATATTTAAAAAAAAATTACAGAGTCGTATCTGTCAATTCCTGAGGGTGTAAAGTAAAACAACCCCTATGGCTACTTACCATTTGGGTGGAGTTCTTGGGCTTCTTGTTGATATCGGGTACTTTCTGGCCAGCTGTAGGGAGAAAAGAGTTAAATAATTAAGACATTTTATAGACACATATACCAACAATAACGTCAAACATCAACCAGTAATTAGGCTTAAAAAAAAACAAAAAAAAACAAGCAAACAGGGTCACCCAAAAAGAAAAGTGCGATTTTTTTCATTATTTTACATTAATATTGCGTCATTATTTTTGGATGACCCTGTATTACTTATCATACCATTATATTAACTATATTATTCTATCATTATATGCATGTATCCTATCCTGCATTTTACCATGATTAATACTGTATTTATGTAACCTTGTTTGTATTCTGCTGTAACAATATTTCCTTCATGTATAAAGCGTCAATACTGAAAGCGTAATACTTGGGGTTGATAACTTTAGTAATGCGGGGGACTTCAGGCTCTCAGGACGTCATTATACTGAAAACATCGTCGATTACCATTATCAGTGACATCAGCAGTGCTTATATCAGTGACATCTACAGTGACTATATTAATGACGTCAGCAGGTACAATATCAATGACGTCACCAGGTACTACAGTATATATAGATGGTGTCACTAAGAGGAACACCTTCACCAGCTTACATAAATAGAGCACAAACGATCCTTACTAGGAATAACTAGGAGGGGACAAACTACCATCAATCTACTCCCCCCCCCCTCCTCTTCATTCCATCTACCTCTTCCTTCGACTTCCTCTTTCCATCTACCTCCCTTCTTTAATTTCCTCTCTCCACCTCCCTTCCTTTTAATCTTCCTCCTCCTTATCTCGCTACTCTTTCATCTTCCACCTCCCTTCATCTCTCTCCTCCTTCATTTTCCCTTTCTCCTCCTCCCTTTATCCCCTTGCTATTTAATTTTCCTCCTCTCATATCACCTTCACTTTCTTCCCTCCACCTCCCTTCAACTCCCTCCCCTCCGTTTCAAAATCTTCCTCCCCCCCCTCCCCTCTTTCCCCCTCCCCTACACACAGGTTACACAGATCCGACTTTGAAGACAGCACACATGAAGACTCTCGCTACACCTCCCATCTCTGTCACCCTCTGAGTCTTAACAACTGCTACACTACGTTTTACCTGCGTCAGTCACCTCTATAAATATCAATCATGACTGGCTAAATGAATAACAGACTGACAGACTAATCGAGAAGAGAAGAGAGAGAGAGAGAGGGAGGGAGAGGGAGGGAGAGGGAGGGAGAGGGAGCATACCCGTGTTCCCTACGCCCTCCCTCCCTCCCTCCCTCCCTCTCACACAGTACCATCCGGGGTTTTTCCCTCCCACAGGTGCAGCAGGAAGAAGTGCTCTCCGACAAGGGGCCAAGACTTACGGGGAGCTCTTGGTGGTGGTGGTGGTGATAGGGGAGTGGTGGTGGGGAGCGGTGGTGGGTGGGGTGGTGGTGGTAGAGTGTGGTGGGGTGTGGTGGTGGTGGTGGTAGGGGAGTGGTGGTGGGGGTGGGTGTAGGGGAGGTAGGCTGGCTGGTGGTAGGGGAGTGGTGGTGGGTGGGGTGGTGGTGGGTGGGTGGGTGGGTAGGGGAGTGGTGGGGTAGGGTGGGGTGGGGTGGGTGGTAGGGGAGTGGTGGTGGGGTGGTAGGGGAGGTGGTGGGTGGGGTGGTGTGGTGGGTGGGAGTGGTGGTGGGTGGGGTGGTGGTAGGGAGGGTGGTGGGTGGTGGTAGGGGAGTGGTGGTGGTGTGGGTGGTAGGGGACTGGTAGGTGGATCTAGGGTGGTGATGGTGATGGAGTGAGATGATGGGTGGTTGGGCAGGGGTTGGGCGTCTATGGGTGGCGATGGATTGTGGTAGCAGGAGTTGGATGGGTTGGAGACTCCGGTTGTTATGTCAGTATAAGACTAGATCTTCTGAAAAACCTTAATCTTATTACTCTCTATAAATGAAAACAACTCTGACAACCCCCCCCTAAAAAAAATAATTACTTAATAAAAAAAAATAAAAAACATTTAATTCACTCGTAAATTGCCAAAGTACAGATAAAAATTACCTTTAAAATGGCATAATTCCGAACAAAACTTAATGATATTTTTATCACTCTCATAAAATGTCAAAATACTACATAAAAAGATCAACGTAACGCAATCCCTTCTGAGTTGATATCCGAACCACACCTCTGACGCCCCCCCTCCATACACAAGGCTCTCGCACCTCCTTGAGACTGCTGTAAGGAAGCTCTAATTTAGTCCTATAGGAACCTATCGAGGTGTGGTAACTATTTGTTCCCGGACCACACACACACACGCACACACACGCACACACACACACGCACACACGCACACACTATCGGCGGTTCCCTCACCAAACACTACACCTTCTGAGTGGTCCTAATTAATTCAATCTGGCCAACCTGCCTATGTTACAATACCTGTATACAATATTGTTTAAAGAATATATACGGTTTTTATTCATATATTTGGATATCTCATCTTTATTTTTGTCAATCCTTGTATTCTAAAAATATAAATGTGTATACATCTACTGCAATATAAAGAAGTGATTTTATTTACGCTGACAATGAAAAATCGTTAAGGATATGTACAATAAAAGTCAAGAAAATCAATAGAGAAGTAAAGTAAATGTATATAATAAAATCGACTTGACGTCCCAGAGGTAAACAAGTTATCTGGAGACTCTTGAGGCAGCGGGGCGGGGCGACGTCCTGCTGGCCCAGCACTTCACCACCAACGCCCTGCACTTGACCCACGTGTAAATGGTACCAGCCCTGAGGACAAGGTGAACCTCCGGCCCTGGGTCATACTAGCGATGAACTGACTCAAGGACAAGATGAACCTCAGGCCCCGAGTCATACTAGCGGTGAACTGACTCAAGGACAAGGTGAACCTCGGGCCCCGTGTCATACTAGCGGTGAACTGACTCAAGGACAAGGTGAACCTCGGGCCCCGAGTCATACTAGCGGTGAACTGACTCAAGGACAAGGTGAACCTCGGGCCCCGAGTCATACTAGCGGTGAACTGACTCAAGGACAAGGTGAACCTCGGGCCCCGAGTCATACGCATATACGCACTACATAATTATATATCGCAAATTTTTACTCTACCTAAAAAGAGACGATTTAACGCAAAACAAAGGCGTATTAGGGCAGCGCACCTTTTAAAACCTCACAACACCAGGTAAAACAATCCTTTAACAAACGACACACACACACACACACACACACACACACACACACACACACAGTAAAATAACAACACAACAAAACACAACTCGTCGCCTCGTCTACAGCATCATGTAACTTCCCTCTTCTCTTAAAACATAAAATATGATTAATTTACTCGTAAACCCACAATAGCCAACACAACATGACTCCTTAATAAACAACAACAAAACTCACATCACGCCTCGCCTACAACACCATACAGCTCGTTCTTGTAGTCTCAAAAGCATAAAATACAAATTGTTCTGCTCATAAACCCACAAGAATAAACACGAGACCATTATTTTAACATATTCATAGAGGCACATGTGTCCGGTGGTCAGTGGACGCCTGCCTGAGAGGACAGTCTTTTAGGAGCAGCTCGAGCGTGACTGTCTTCACCCCACTAACGAGGGTACAACTGTCCGCTGGAGACTGGCTGCGTTATTTACTACTTAATAGTGTATAGTATAGGAGCTGTATTCTAAAGTAAACTATTAGTTCTATATATGAGAAATAATTAAACAATGATGATGAGGATAATAATTAAATTAATATTATAATAGTAAAATAATAAAAATAATAATATTACTACTAATAATAATAATAGTAATAATTAACATAATAAAAATCATAACTACAACAACAATTGCCTCCATAACCAGGGAGGAAGGGAGGGACGACCCTGGCCTGTTTCAGTCGCCAGGGAGGGGGGGGGGGACGTGTGAAAACAGAAGAAATCTGAGCACAGGGAGACACCAGACAGACAGACATTTACGAGGGAGGCAAACAAGGGTGATAGGAGGGGCGGAGGGGAGAGGAAGAGAGGGTGGCAATGACATTATGGGGGAGGGAGGTGGTAATGGTGTACTGTGTGTGTGTGTGTGTGTTTAAATCTTCCTGTATGTTTTAAGAAGCTCAATAACCTTCTGGTCTTCTTAAACTAATAAACTCAACTAGAACTACAGTAGAAATCACTAGAGCCAAACACTTTTACCGAACCTGACTGGCATACAACAGACACACCTCAGCCAGAACACCACACAGTCTCACCAGTTCACACATCAAGATCTCTCCCCCCATGGAAACACGAGAACGCATCTAACTGGCTGCCTCAAACAACCACGACTCACAGATGACAAGCCAAAAGGGACACTAAATTGTACCGCGAGAATCTTACCTCAATACCTACTCTTGTGTCCATTAACTTGGGGCGAAAGTTACGTAAAAATATTTGAGAATCTGAACTTTGATTTCTTGATGGTATGCAGGTGATGTTGGCTAGGATACGACAGTTCTCAGAGAAGGAGAGGAGAGGAGAGGAGAGGAGAGGAGAGGAGAGGAGAGGAGAGGAGGGTGAGAAATTATGTCGAGTGTAGCCAGGTGTTGCCCCTTAGTCAGACCTATACATCGTGGGAAATTCATAACAAAAAACTAACGTCACAATGAACTGTCGGTTGAGGTTCTTGAGGACAAAACAGACAGACAGACAGACAGCTCGGACACTACAATGACTGTACGGCTGGCTATTCACATCATAACGGACTTGAGAGTGAGTGTATGGTTTATCCTGACCATAACTGACAACGATTGTAAAGGATATTGAGATCATGAGTTATAACAAGGATTTATAACTTGTAAGGGGTTAAGATGATGAGATGTGTGTGTGTGTGTGTGTGTGTGTGTGTGTGTGTGTGTGTGTGTGTGTGTGTGTGTGTTAATCTATTGTTTAATGTATCGTCACTACAACGGATCACCCACAGTGCCAGTCTCCCCACCCGCTGTGCTGCCGTCAGTGTCATTGCCTTGAAACTGCGACAGTGAAGTCATATTAGCGAGGATGTCACCAGAGCTATCGTCACAGTGAGTTCACGTATCAGTGTTTCAGACAGTGTGACTTCATCCAACACCTGGGAGAAGTGACGGCAACACCACCACCAACAGCCACAACACAGCAACACCACATACCCACCCACTTACACCCTCACCACCACCAGCAACACCCTCAACATCACAGACACCACCCACGTACACCCCCACCACCTGCACCGGCATGGTGCGGGTAAGTACTCACAGGAGGCGGGAGGCACGTACACATGATTGTGGGTCTTGTACGTGTTAGTGGCGGGTCCTGCTGGCCTCTCTCACCCACTCACTCCTTCAGTACCTTGTCAAGTCCGGCCTGAGGTGGGTGCTCTCTCTCTCTCTCTCTCTCTCTCTCTCGCTCTCTCTCTTTCTCTCTCTCTCTCTCTCAGTGTAGTGGTTTTTTTAATATGAATAAATTACTGTGTGCAATTTCAAGCGTATTCATTCATCTAGTTTTACGTAATCAGGTGTGTATGTGTGTGTGTGTGTGTGTTAATAAAGCTTGATGAAGACAGGTTATCGTACACAGAAGGTGATACGGAGATGAGATGTAACTAGAGAGTGCCACCCAGGGAGTGTCAATCAGTAAGTGGTAGCTAGGGAGTGTCAACCAGTAAGTGCCACCCAGGGAATGCCAACCAAAGGGCGCCACCCAAGGAGTGCCAACCATTGAGTGCCAACAAATGTGCGCCACTCAGGGAATGCTCACCAATGAGTGCCACCCAGGGAATGCCAACCATTGAGTGCCACCCACGGAGTACCAACCATTGAGTGCCTGCCAAGTAGTGCCAACAAATATGTGCCACCCAGGGAGAGTGCCAGCCTAGCCACCAACACGACAGACAGGAAGCGAATGGTGATACAAGTGGTGCCAACCCTCCAGTGACAACAGTGAAGCCTCTCCCTTACTACTGACAGTGACAACAGTGACGTTCACAATGAGGGCGATGGCAGAGAGGGGGAAGGAGAGAGGGAGCGTGAGAGAGAAAGGGGGAGAGTGAGAGGGAGAGAGGGGAGAGTGAGAGGGAGAGAGAGAGGGAGGGATGGGTAATTCGTCCACGCCCTCAACACCTTAAGCATTTAATACCATTTCAGAACATCTACGAGGCAGGTGAGATGAGGGTAGATGTGAGACATCAACAAGGGGAGGAGGAGGGCACTGGAGACATCAACAGGACTAAGAGAAACATATTATAGAGAAAAAATATCAATGACATCAAGTTGAGAGGTGACATCAATGAGTAGTAAATGGAATATATATTAAAAACAAACATCAACAACATCAACTTGAAGAAAATGACATCAACACTTACTGACGGCCTCGATGACCTCAGCCAGGACGACGCCATCAGTGACGTCGGCCTGGAGGTCGTGGATATGTCGGCGACTTCGTGATTTGTCCAGATAATGGTTGGCCCAGTCCGTGTAGATCTGCAAGTACAAGGAGGAGCTGGTTACTGTG
The DNA here is from genome assembly GCF_018991925.1 of Homarus americanus. NCBI lineage: Eukaryota > Metazoa > Arthropoda > Malacostraca > Decapoda > Nephropidae > Homarus > Homarus americanus. The sequence goes on from NW_024714961.1 coordinate 31,035, forward strand.
TGGTACTAAATGGTTCTTGTTGTACTAAATGGTTACTGTGGTACTAAATGGTTCTTGTTGTACTAAAATAAGATAGTACTGGTATTGTAGTGTTACCAGGTAGTTAGTGAATGGTCGAGCCAGTGAGCACGAGGAGGAGCTGGTTACTTGTGTGGTACTAAATGGTTCTTGTTGTACTAAATGGTTACTGTGGTACTAAATGGTTCTTGTTGTACTAAAATAAGATAGTACTGGTATTGTAGTGTTACCAGGTAGTTAGTGAATGGTCGAGCCAGTGAGCAATGGAGAGGAACCCGTTACTGCGGTACTAAATGGTTCTTGCCAGGTCAAATGAAGGCTAGGTACTAAATGGTTCTTGTTGTACTAAAATAAGATAGTACTGGTATTGTAGTGTTACCAGGTAGTTAGTGAATGGTCGAGCCAGTGAGCACGAGGAGGAGCTGGTTACTATAGTATGCATTGATATTGAAACAGTTTATTTAGCCAGAAGAACACAGATACAGTGTAGATAATAATAACAATATTAACATGGCTGAGCCAGTTGAGAACCTGAGCTCTCTTGAAGGCACCTGATATATACTATACATTTATCTCAAGGAAGTATTATGTAACATTTAATATCATCTGGAATAGTACACGTAACATGGTGGTAATAAGAACTTTATCAAAATGTTACCACGATTATCGATTCTTTATTTATTTATTTATTTTTTTACATTTGCATTATAAGTATATACATATTTTACAGTGGAGTTATTATAAGGGAGGGAAACAAGAGGACAGAGGCTGACAGGATCATGTCTTGACGGCAAATATATGATTATTGTAATGATTATTTCTAGTGGTACAAGTGGTGATGCTAGTACAGTACTAGTAACTTATAGGATGTCATTACCAGGCGCTTTGATGGTGAACTACACTGCATCTATCCTGGTATCAAATAGTGGTAATGGTATAAGTATAGTACTTGTATTATGTAAGTACCAAACACAATCACAGTCGTTCTATGGTACACGGTGTGGTATTGGGTATTATAAGTAGTGGTACAAAACTAATACCAGGAGCCCCATGGTATTTGGTAACACAGGCCCAGTATGGTGTTAGGTTACCGGGGAGTGGTAAGACCAGTTCCTCGACCTTAGTATCAGAGAGGCAAGACCTAACTCACACGGGGATGATAATAATAATAATAATAATAATAATAATAATAATAATAATAATAATAATAATAATAATAATATTAATAATAATAATGAAAAACAGTTATATAGTTTGGTTGTAATCGTAACTAGTGTGAGTCTCTCTCTCTCTCTCTCTCTCTCTCTCTCTCTCGCCTAATTACAGAAAGGTTTACAGATGAACATGTTGGCAATGTCATCTTTTGTGTGTGTGTGTGTGTGTATACAAGTCTTTATCCGGCCCTACAACATAATATCATCAAACACCGTCCCGTAATTCACAACAGTAGCGCTCGCCACCACAAACAAGAGAACATCGAGAGGGAGGAAAAAAAACCCGAGGATTTGGCGCGCACCGTCAGCTGGGAGGGTGGCGGTGTGTCACGCAGGTAGAGGCCCGTCATAGTTCACAGTGGTCGGTAACACGGCTTATATGTGTTTTGTTGATGTTGACTACGATCTATGGACGTGAGAAAATGTAGGTGCGTAGATAAGGAAATTAAACGTTTATAAATGCATTTCAAGGTTCCTATGACATGACCTTTACACAATGCGACTTTGTAATGTTAATATAAGTAGTTCTTTTTTTTATAATTACGATAATTTTGATATCAGTTGCCTCAGAGTTCCTTTACCCTCTGAGGTGACGTTAACGTACATGTGGCAGAGTCGTAATACTAAACTTATGAATGAATGGGTAGTAGTGTTGTAACGATGGAGCTGATTGGTGGACAAGTTCGGGTGCTGGACGTCAAAGGGGGGGGGGCCTAAAGGTAATGTGAACATTTTTATACTCGCCCCTGTCAATCTAACCCCTTCAACCCATCACCTGCCAACTCATCCCTTTGTCACACGGGGGTAAAGAAACTTGCTGAATCAATGTAAACTTGTATGATGATTTTACAGAAGAAATATCTACCCATCTATCTATATATCCATCATAAAACATTCTTATCAACACATTACAACAACAATGATCACTATCGTCTTCACACACCTACACAAATAATCCTTCAACTAGTTCCCATTGATATTATTTGCCATTACTTACACAAGGAACTTATAAAAATGCAAACCGGGTCTAAGACGACGTGTAAGTCGCCCCCATGAAAAGCTGACAGGATCAGATGGTGACAGGTTCAGGGGGTGACAGGTTCAGGGGGTGACAGGTTCAGGGGGTGACATGATCGGAAGGATAAAAGGATCGGTGGTGACAGGATTAGGAGGATGACAAGATTAGGGGGTGACAGGCTAAAGGGGTCACAGTATAACAGGGTCACAGAATCAGGGGAGCCAAAGTGGTTAGGAAGGGGGGGTAGGGTGTCACATTTCACCTGCTTAGGCCTGAGCGAGCCTGGGGGTAGGGGGGCCGGTGGTCTCTGGTCATAGGTTGACGTTGAGGTTTGGGTGTCCTGTCCTACTGTGGTCACGACGAGAGAGAGAGAGAGAGAGAGAGAGAGAGAGAGAGAGAGAGAGAGAGAGAGAGAGAGAGAGGAGAGAGAGAGAGAGCCATTTTTGTCAAGTATGAAGGTAGTGTGAATCCGTCGACTATTAGCTCACGGCAGGATATATATATTGCAAACTAGCGAGCGAACGAACGAACGGACGGACGGATGGAGGGACGGCTGGACGGACGGCTGGACGGACGGACGGACTGCTGGACGGACGGACTGCTGGACGGGATCGACTGCTGGACGGACGGAGGGACGGCTAATGGACGGACGGACGGATGGAGGGACGGCTGGACGGACGGCTGGACGGACGGACGGACTGCTGGACGGACGGACTGCTGGACGGACACATGCACGAACCTATTACCTTGTCGTAGTGGAAACATTTTGGTATATGCAAATCATCCAGGTATATACGTCGTTTATACCAAGTGACGTGAATAATCTGTTGATAATTGAATTGCGAGATCTTTTTTTCTGAAACTTAGACGACAGACATAGAAACACACATAGAGAGACAGACACACACAACAACCGACTCTTCCCGGTACAAAACTCACCCTCCTGTAATACCTCCTCCCGTATCAATGGCCGCCCCTTTCAATCCTTCCCGAGGAGCGCCCATCAGTCAGCCGAGTCTTATAACGCCACACACTCCCTTTCTCCCTCCTTTCCTCCTTCACGCTCCCCTGTCTTCCTTCCCTCCCTCACGCTTCCCCCTTTTCCTCCCTCACCCCACCCTCTCCGCTCTCCCCCTCACACTCATTAAGTACCACCCCTAACCCTCTGCCACCACGCTTACCAAGGACCACCCTCTTTAGTTACTTCCATTCTCATTCCCTCCCTCACGCCCGCCACGCACTGCCCTCCTTGCCTCACCTCCCCCCCCCCCAGGGGCCTCTGTCAGCACGGAGCAACACAAGATTTGTCTCATAGCGTCTCCGTTTCCGCCCTCCCTCACCCCTGAAACTTATCTCCTGTCCTGAGTGATGCCTGAAGGGGAGACTGAGTCCTTCCCACACACCTTCCATTTTTTCTCCTAAGTTTTCGCCACACACACACACACACACACACACACACACACACACACACACACACGTAGGTCAGTTCACCTATGTAACTCTTAAACGAAAAATAAATAATAATTCCCCGCATATATTTTTTTCATTGAATAATACATCCTGAAATTTTCTTTCTTAAGCGTTTATTTCTTTTAATATATATATTTTTTTAAAGAGTAAACATGAGTGAAAGTACAACCATACACAACACGAGTACCTCTCCACAGTATGTCAAGGGTTCGAGTCTTGTTTGTCCCGGGCACACGTCAGAAGGGTGTTATCCAGTGTGACCTTTCTGAACATCGCAGGTTTCCCGGGTCTCTGGTTTCCTCTTGTACTAACACTGGATAGACCGACCGCCCGTAGTGGTGAAAATGATATATCCTTTCTCCCCTCAAACTCCTGCGATTATCATGTAGGCTTTTGGAAGATGATACTAAGACAACTGAGAGAGAGAGAGAGAGAGAGAGAGAGAGAGAGAGAGAGAGAGAGAGAGAGAGAGTGTGTGTGTGTGTGTGTCTCGGGGTCTTAACCATGGACTACTTGCATTAACATTAAAATCACAACTTTCGAAGTCTAAACCCAACCCAACCTAAATGTATTAAATTAAAACCGGATCTAACTGTTCGTAGCAAAGAAAACTGAATGAACTAAACTTCATTAAGTTGAAGGTATCCGAACTTAACATGATTTAACCTAACATGACCTGACCTTACCTCACCCACCCCAAACATGACCGGGTGATTCCTTTGCTACCATACAATGATACAACCGCCTAAGATAGCTTCACATGTACTGTACTTGAGGTTCACGTTTCAGATTCAGGGGTTTACATATACATAAGGTTAACATCTCAGGTTCAAGGTTGACATCTCAGGTTCAAGGTTGACATCCTGGAGAGGTTGACATCTCTGGTTCAAAGGTTCACATCCACGAGAGGTTGACATCTCTGGTTCAAAGGTTCACATCTAAGACCAAGGTTCATAGCTATGCTTTATAAACTTTAAAAACAAAACCACTCTCTCAGTCAACCAACCAACCTGAGGACACACAACTTAAAACTTAACAGCAGCCAATATCGTCTCAGGATCCCCCGAGCTCGTCCACAGCTGCTGCAGGGAGTTGGTGCTGTAGTTCCTGAGTTACTGCCGTCTGGGGTCGGTGTTCAGGGTCTCTCTCTCTCTCTCTCAGTAGTGCCAGAAAAGAGGACTTATCTAAGGGTTTGTCTCTCGGTACTGCCAGAATAGAGACCAGTGCCCAAACACCACACGGAAGTACTAACCACGACAAAACGGAAGTACCCAACCCAACCACTATGATAATACAGCAAATATACCCAACCACGTCAACACGCAGCAGCACAACCACCACCACCAAAGAATTACCTAAATACCACCACACGGAAGTACTTACCATCACCACACGCAAGTACCCAACCCAACCACCCAAGGGGAAGACAAGAGCCACCCACATACCTTAAAGTGACTCGACCTAATATGGCCACTAACCAACTCCTTACTCGTATGTCATGCAAATAAGCTCGTCTCTCACACCCTAAGAGGAAGCCGTCAAGGAGGAAGGAACATCAAGTCACGTAGGTATACGGGAGCGAGAAGGGCCTCCTACTGCTACTCCTCCTCCTCCTCCTCCTTCGACCGATGATGTCAAAATATGCAAGGAAAACAAAGCCAGACAAGGGGGCGGTTCTTCCTTCTGGTGTTGCACAGCGGCTACCGACACGCCTTCATAATTGCTGCCGAGGGGGGTGAAGGAGAGGGGAAGTGAGGGGAGAGGGGGTGAAGGGGGAAGGAGGATAGATGAGGGGAGGGCTGAAGGAAGATGAGGGGAGGGGTAAGGGAAGATGGTGGGAGGGATGAGGGAAAGGGGCAGGAATTAAGGAAGGGAAAGAGAGGAAAGGTGAAGATGTGGAACAGGATAAATAGTCAGGTGAGGGGAGTATAGAGAGATGAGAGGGGAGGAGGTGGGAGGGGAGGAGGTACGAGGGGAGATATACGGAACGGGGGAGAGGAAGAGGAGGAGAAGAAGAGGAAGAGGAAGAAGAATAAGAAGAAGAGCCCCCACCACCAGTAGCCAAGACGATACTAACCAAGAAACACAAGCCACTATGTCTGAAGCAGTCTCCTCAAGACCGGCCCTATTAGTTAAGAAGTAAACTGTTAAAGAGTGTTATAACCCCAGGGGAACTGAGGCCTCACACTAGCTACACACTTAATGTTATACGATATACCTGCCCGTACTCATCATACTCATCATACTCAGCATATTCGTTATACCTTGTTCGTCTCGTAAAAACAAACAAAAAACTACAACAAAAAAGAACAAGTCAAGTGCTTTTATCCCTGAGAAAATTAATTGGTTATACTCGATATATTTAAGATATACTTCACACGATATCTAGTTCATCCGTTAAGATAGCAAGTGAATAAGAGTTTAACTAATAATATATGTGATACACACGACTTTGTTATTATCACTACGAATTATATAAGAGCTTCTGAATATATGATCAATTATTCAGCTGATTATTGTTTCAACGGAAGAATATTACATTTTCTTAATTTATTCACTAACAATAAATGACTGTACCAACACACACACACACACAGACAGAGGTAGACAGAGACACAGACAGACACACACACACACACTCTACAAACACACACTTAGCAACACACTTTGAGCCTTGGAGATAGGAAGAGCCGCCTACACTAATTATATGTACATTAAGTAACTCACTTGTGGCGATAAAACACAAGAGTTGGGGCTAGACCTAACACACACACACACACACACACACACACACACACACACACACACACACACACACACACACACACACACACACACACACCTCTGTACACCAGATAGGGGTCCTTGATGGGAAACACACACAAGAATTATTAAAAGAAAATAGAAAAAAAAGAAAAGAAAGAAACTAGAAGAGAAGACAGATGATGTATGAGAGAAAGAAGAAAATAGATAGAATGAAGAGAATTAGAAATAAGGGAATAGGTTAATATAACTAAGGGAGCAGGAATAATAAAAGGTGTCTCAGTCAATCAAGATCAGTTCAGGTGTATCGGACAATTAGGGTCTACTCACTACTCAGGTGTTACAGAAATTACATAAAAAAGGTACAGACATGAAACGGTAGTGAGAAGGTACAAATAAGGTACAGATATGGTACAAATAAGGTACAGATATGGTACAGATATGGTACAAAGAAGGTACAAACATTTATTACTTTACCATACAAATGCTTCCTTACCCACATAATATTTCCGGTACACAACACAGGTCATTTATCACCCCATTAACTCTAGAATGTGACCTTTAACCATATAAAAACAAGAGGACTTAACTCCCTCTTCCACGCACACCTTAGTCCACAAAGGCCACTATATCACTTTATTTATATTGAAAAAACATCTTAACGACCAACTACATAAACCCCTCTTCCACGCACGCCCCTGTTCATAAAGGTCATTAGTGTCTCTGTTAATACTTAGAAATTAACCTTATGGACAGCTAAGGGCACATAACCCCTTCATCCACGTAAGTCTTCATAATAAAGGTCAATATTCTAGTTGTTTTCTTCACTAGTGTGACCTTAGAGCCTATGGCCACTCGAGGGTGACCTTTACCGTGCTGGGGGTGGGGGAGAGGGCTGGGTGGAGGCTGGGGCTGGAGTGGTGGAGTAGAGGGCTGGGTGGTGGAGCCAAGGAGCTGGGGGGTGGAGTAAGGGCTGGGTGGTGGAGTAAGGGCTGGGTGGTGGAGTAAGGGCTGGGTGGTGGAGTAAGGGCTGGGTGGTGGAGGAAGGGCTGGAGTAAGGGCTGGGTGGTGGAGTAAGGGCTGGAGTAAGGGCTGGGAGACGGCCGGGCACGAGGCGGGTCTTTAATATCCTGAAGCTGTGTAAACAATGACCACGTGGCAGGGTGTCTCAGTGTCACTACCTCCCCCTCCACCCTCCCCCCTCCCTCCCTACCTCCCCCCTCCCCTACCTCCCCCTCCCCACTATCCCCCCTCCCCCTACTTCCCCTCCCTCTACCTCCCCCCTCCCCCCTACCTCCCCCTCCCTCCTTTAAGCTGTCTTATTATGTCTCACACGATCTCTCTCACTCAGTCACTTAAGTATCTGTCAGTCTGTATGTCTAAGTTGTCTTATTTATATCTCACACGATCTTTCTCTCAATCGTCTAATTATCTGTCCGTTTCTCTGCCTGTCTGTCTGTCTATCTCTGTCTATCTCGTCTCCACGGGCTTGCGGGATGCTGCAGTGGGAATGGCAGGGACCTCACTGGGATGTCTGGGATCACCGGGCATTGTGAGGGGGCTTGACGGGGTTGTGTTGTGCCGGGGAGGCCATTGAGCAGTAAGCGGGTCTCTGCAATATTGCTTATACAAGATCCTCCTTGCTTTATGTTGCAATCTTGGCCACCTATTTATAGCAACTCTCAAATGTGAATAAATATAGAATGTTGTGTGTTTGTTAATTCCTTTTATTATTATTATTATTATTATTATTATTATTATTATTATTATTATTATTATTATTATTATTACTTTATTATTATTATTATCATTATTATCTATTATTGTTATTAATATTTCGTTTATAACCTTGATGCATAAGAAACTTTTAGGGGTAATAATAATAATAATAATAATAATAATAATAATAATAATAATAATAATAGTACTTTTAAGTTATCTATTCAATTATCTCAACTTCTACTAATAAAAATAACAAGACACTTAATATCAATCTCCACTATTAAGATTAGTATTATTTTTTTCGAGAAAGTAAATTGGAAATGTTTGGGAATCGTAGAGGTGTTGCTTCTACACCAGTCTGGGGGGCATAGAAGATGGGGAGGGCATAGAAGATGGGGGGGGGCGTAGAAGATGGGGGGAGGGGTTAGATAGAGAGGAAAAAATGCAGGAAAATTTTCAGGACAAAAATAGTTAAAAAACGATCATTTGAGCAATGAGTTACATTAGGCGACCAGGAAAATATTACAGGGAAAAAAATCGTGATGATATTCTAATCAATTTTATCAGTCGACAACACGTACATAAGCAAAGGACAGAGAATAAATAAACAAACAAACAAACACTCTCCCTCATCGAAAACACCATAAGTTAGACAAGAACAAGACAGGTATTGAGACTGATTATAACCAGCCCTTAACACCTGTAGGAAGTACTCAACAGAGGAGCCACAACACATGTCTTCCATATGTTATAACCCGTAGGTGAAAGACGGAGGGGAACATGTGATACCTCCCATCCACGATACACCTGGGGCAGATCTACAGCCGAGGGAGGCGGAGGAACACGGGAGATGATAAACTTGTGGGTCATGTTGACTTTGTCTCGTTGTTAGTGATGTTAGTCTACCTTTATTTAAGCCTTCATCCTGTTCAAAGGGTTATGGCATCGTAATCTAGGGGTTGAACCATCTAGGGGTGTGGTAAGGTTATGCTTGGTGTGGGGAAAGAGGCCTTGAGAGAGAGAGAGAGAGAGAGAGAGAGAGAGAGAGAGAGAGAGAGAGAGAGAGAGAGGCGACGTGAGGTAGTTCCAGGAACCTGTCTGTAGTGTTAAGTTATAACAGAAATCCAACACACAATACACACCTTGTGAGAGGAGGCCGCCCACGCCCGGCAGCTGGCGCTCAGTGGATGTATTGTTCCACCCATGACCACCCGCTCCTGCATGCCCACATCCACTAACGGATAACCCATACCTACACCCATTCACGGCACACCCATGCCCTGATGATGCCGATCAATGGGTATTTTGCTTTGCTCACGCCCATCACAATACACCTACGTCTCTCCTCCACCCAATCCGCACGCCCTCAACAACCAACACACCCATTCATCCACGACTACCCACACACGCTCACGCCCAGCTCACGCTCTGCTGCTAGCACTCAATGGGTGTCTTGTTCCGCCCACACCCGCCCACAGTTATAAACTCAGCCGCACTGACAGCTAACACACATCAACACACACTGACACACACACACACCCAACACACACAACACACCCAACACACACAACACACCCAACACACCCAACACACACAACACACACAACACACCCAACACACACAACACACCCAACACACACAACACACGCAACACACGCAACACACCCAACACACAAAAATCGAGCTTTTACGATCTTGTCGCCCTGCTACAAATAACTGTATGTATGTAGGCCTATGTATGTATGTATGTATGTATGTATGTATGTATGTATGTATGTATGTATGTATGTAACTTCTGGCTCCCTGGAGGACCTCCCCCTCCTCGCCCAAACACTTCACAGAGTCAAGTTCACACTCCTTCAAGTGATAAGGATCCTTGCAGTAACACTCGTTGAGGTCCTACTGACTCAACTGACTGTTACTTGGGGTGAACTAGTCACTTACTCAGCCGGCTGTTTCTTAAGTAGTAGTCACTTAATTGGCTGTTACTTTTATTACTTTACATATCGACGCCATTTACAAGCACTTCTCATCTCAGAAAAGACATATTATTTATAAATGTAATAAGTAGCCCTAACCACTGGTCTCCACGTGGCAGGGCCTGGTAACAGAGAGTTAATCTCAGGCTAACAGAGGTCACACATTCTGTCATCTGAGAGAGGGTGAGACAGACAGATAAGAAAGACACTTTTTTTCCTAATTAGAATCATGGAAGTCTGGATCTCCTGCTTACTATCTGTTACAGGTTTACAATATCATAAAAATTTAACTAATTTACCTCAAAATACTTTAAATATGTATTAGTGAAAACTTAATTTGGTGAGAAAAGTATCTGGGATTTTTCTTCTTAATTCCACAACATTAACACCTCCCCACTGCCAACACTCTCGCCCTCCCCCCCAACCCATCTCCCCTCCCCCACATCCCTTCTCCCCCTCCCCCACACTCCCTAACCCCTTCCCCATCATACCTCTAATCCCTCCTCCCTCCAACCTCAAAGTTCTCCTCCAACGACCATGTGTTATCGAGGCCGTGACCACATCCCCCATGTTATCAAACCCCTCGCAACCACACCCCCATTATGTCACACCCCTACCCTCCCATTATGTTATCACCCCTCGTAACCACACCCCCATTATGTTACACCCTCCCTCCCATTATGTTACCCCCTCTCCCATTACACCCATTATGTCACACCCCCTCCCCCCCATTATGTCACACCCCCTCCCCCCCATTATGTTACACCCCCCCGTGACCGACACTCACATTATCGTGGGTCAACCTGTGTTATCCGAAGTCTGGCAGTCGGCTACTTTATGATGCGTGAACTTATGTCACTCTAACCCTCAAGGGGCCACTTTCTCCCGGGTTGTAACATGAGATTTCTGACCGTATGTAACTAACTAACTAATTACATAACTAACAAACTAACAAATTAACTAAAGAACAAACAAATTACCTAACCTAACTAACTAAACCCTCTCTATCTCGCCGCCGAACCCTCTCTATCAACCCTCTCTCTATCACAGCCGGAACCCTCTCTATCACAGCCGAACCCTCTCTATCACAGCCGGAACCCTCTCTATCACAGCCGGAACCCTCTCTATCACAGCCGGAACCCTCTCTATCACACCGAACCTTCACCACTTTCTCCTTATTGACTCGACAGCCGAGCAACAATTAATCCGACAGCCGAGCAACAGCTAATCCGACAGCCGAGCCCCAGTTCATTTAATTCAAAGTCGATTATCACATCACCACGTGTCGGGTGGCCTGGGTGAAGTGTGTAGAGAGAGAGAGAGAGAGAGAGAGAGAGAGAGAGAGAGAGAAGAATCACACTTAAGTCTAACAGCAGTTCACTATACGCCAGGAAAGAAATTTATCATAGTTAACATATTATAATGCTAAATGAGTCTTCACAGAATTATGTCAGCAAAAGTCGACTTAACGAATAACTTTAATTAATACCAACGCCTTACTATTATCATTATCATCATTATTATTATCATCATTATTATCAACTGTCGTAATTATCATTGTCATTAGTAGTACCGGGTATTATTATTATTATTATTATTATTATTATTATTATTATTATTATTATTATTATTCAACCACCCCCAGTCTCACCCTCCCTTCAGTCTATCAAACAGTAAACACACCACCCCACTTGACACAGACCATCTGACCCGGCCAGCTGGAACACCACGGAACCAGCTGTCGTACTGTGACCCAATTAACGCCACTCCACCAACCACGCCAATTAAGTCATTAAGTGAACAGGAACGACTCACATACTCAGGGGACCACACACAGTAAGGTCAAGGTAGGGGGTGGTCATGGTGTGCACACAAACGAACACACACACACACACTGATACACACATACACACTGACACACATACTCACACACACACACACAAATACATGCACTGGCACCACACACGTTGGCGGACACACACACATAAACGTTTCACACACACACACACACACACGCATGCAAGCACACACGCAAGCAAGCACACACGCACGCACACACGCACGCACACACACTTACTTTTATACACATATATTCAATACCAATTTACATGCAGCATTTTAACACACCATGAATACTAAATTGAATTAAATATGAAGAAAAAAAAATACACAATGTACCGTGAATGTATTTAATGTTCCTAAAATGGTCTCTACAGGAAGGACCATAAGGGTTATCGTGTTCAGATTGGTCATAAACATCCTCCAAGTTCAAGTGCTAACATTAGGTCATTGAAGTGTCAAGGTCAAGTACTTAGGTCATTGGAGTGTCAAGGTCAAGTACAAACATTAGGTCATTGGAGTGTCCAAGGTCAAGTACAAACATTAGGTCATTGGAGTGCCAAGGTCAAGTGCTAACATTAGGTCATTGAAGTGTCAAGGTCAAATACTTAGGTCATTGAAGTGTCAAGGTCAAGTGCCAACATTAAGTAACAAAACAGTAATAATACCCCCCCCACCTCGTAAATTCTTGGGAGCAGCCGTGTGACCTTGTGTGAGAACAGGGTCACTCTAGTTAAAACTCTTCATTAATTATTCATATATATATATCTTCAAACACAGTAATGAAAATATTTGTTATTTACATAATTGCTACAATATTATACAGTCAAATACTCCCAACAGCGACTCTCACACAGACCCCTAGACAACAAGAGAACGATACACAATACACCACAGTCTTTCTCTAATTATGGTCATCGGGTTTGACACTGCGATAGATCTTGAATAATCGTACGACTGGCTGCTGGCTGCGGTGTGGAGGTGAGGAGGTCGGGAGCTCAGGAGGAGGGAATAGGATATATAGTCAGTCAGTCAGTCAGTCAGTCAGGGGAGACGTTAACTGGGCACACTGACGCAGCCAAAAACTCTTCAAGACTATTTCTTAGGAGAGAGATAAGCGTCAGAGATTTACGACTGGCTTCTGAGAGCGACTCCCTGGAATGACCTCCCCGCCGCCGTATATCTCGTCAACACAGAGACAGATGCTCCCACCTCTAAATACGTTAGCGAAGGGGAGCTTTCAACCAAGTGTAAATATTTGCAGTGTTGGTGGAGGAGTTCAGCAACAGCCGTAACTCGTAGCAGCCAACAACACGGTGGGTATTAACACGTCATCACGACTAGCAGACGGCGGCGGTGGTACACGGCTGCAACACCAACACCACCACCATCATCATATCCCTCCTGACTCCTCTACCATACTCTCGTCGTCCTCAGGCAATGGTTAAGCTAACTTTTGGGTGGAAATATTTTAAATCTTACTATGAGAGAACATTTTTGAACGGTTATTATGAACAGAAAAGAACAGCTTCAAGATGGCGTGTAACAAAGTGGTAATCCCCCCCCCAAAAAAAATATTCCATTCCTATTTTTGGTCTAGTAACATCTGGTAACAATGACGAATAACACCACAAACCTTTACAAATTGCAACACAAATTATTCACTAAAATGTCCCCAAGAACCAACTCATAACTTTCAATGCCTCTCCTCTCTCTCCACATGAGTCACCCAGGTTGGCCAAGTATACCACAGGTGCAATACACTCCTGATGTTTACCTAGCTGGTCACCTGTGTGTCAATATCAACATGACTCAACAGGTGTATTATCGGTGAAATGTAAATATTCCATCTTATGAAAACAACTTCTGCTCGGCCATGTTTCCCCCAGTCAGTAACCTATAATGACTAAAATTACCCCAAAACACTGCAGGTTAATATAATTAATAAGATATTCTGGCATAAACAAAATAACCTGTAAACAACATCCCATACTCAGTTAAATCATTCTGAAATTCTGGCTCCCAAACAGATAATTAAAGACGGGTATTGATTTAATTCCAGCCTGAGAGAGACAACAGGTAGAAGGTGTTGGGGCGACAGGGTGAGTCACACACCTGTTCAGCAACACTCTCTCTCTCTTACAGCTGAGGAACACATAATATTAGACAAGAAAATGAAGAAAATAACACTTATTTCTTTACACAGTATTTCCATCCATTAATTAGTACTTCATTACAACAAAACCATATATGAAACATTTTATGATAAAGTATATACAGTACAAATATAAATCAATAGTCTTTTTTACTCTAAATTTTGCTGACGACACAAAAATATATATAAGGTCGTATAATCAAATCAGATGACTCCGAAAAATTACAGGACGACCTAAACAAACTTTCACTACGAACTGAACAAATGGCTGATCCAATATAACCAATGTACTGTAAACTTTTAAGGGTAGGGAAAGGGAAACATGGGAAACAAACTATCAACTGAACAACGTAGATAAAGATAAATTCGATTAAGGGAAAGATTTAAGGGTTATGATAAGTAATGACCTAAAACAGTGCTGTTATCAGAGTGTCAGGGTTCAGATTGGGTCACTGGGCGTTAACAATCTTCCTTATACAGATAAATTAACAAAAGTGAATTAACATATACTCTTGAAGGACGTAGGGGTGAGGGGCGATAAGATTAAAGTGTACTGTTATATATAAATGGAAGACAGAGTTAAATAAAGGTAATAAAACTAAGGTACTTAAACTATCAAATTAGGAGTGAACATATAACATTGTTTTGAATGATGAATTTAGATTAATGGAGGAAATAAGAAAATAGGTATGGATGAGAGAGAGTCCGCCAGCTGTCACCCTCCTCCTCCCTGTACACAACCTATCACCTACCAATTAGTAATTAAGCTTAATGAGACGACCAGGTCACAGATAAGACCACGCCCACGAGTTCCCTGTCAACAATCAGTGGAGTGGACGGACGGGGGGGAGGAGGTGGTGGACGGGGAGGGGGGAGAATAAATGGAGTGTGGGAGAAGAGATGGTGGAATATGGAGAATTGTGAAGAATAAGGGTGGAATGTGAAGGTGGTGAGGTGTATATAGGACGAGTGAAAGGTGGAAATATGTGGAGAAGAGAGAGTAGTGGGTAGAATAGGGAGTGTCAGGGGAATATTAGGGGGATGTGTGAGTGGCAGGACAGTGTCAGGGGTTGAGTGTGGCAGGACAGTGTCAGGGAGGGTGAGATGGGAGTGTCAGGAGGAGACATGAGTGTGTCAGGTGCGGGTGAGAGTGAGTGTTAGGTGGGAGGGGGGTTAAGTGGAAGGGAGAGTGTCAGGGAGAAGTTAGGGTGGCAGGATAGTGTCAGGGAGAGGGGTAAGAGTGGCAGAGGAGTGTCAGGGGGGTGAGTGATACGTGGTTGTGGGTGATGGGCGGTGCGACGGAGGGAGACTGATAACACGCCCACATGCTGATACCGCCCGCGATAACGCCCACTCACACTAATGAAGATCCCTCACCACACAGCAGGGGGCCGAGTCCCTGTGGTGACCCCGACAGGACCATCTTTGAGGGGGGGGGGGACATTTATACCTTATTCAGCCTGGAGGATTACTGCTGCATTCTCATTACGTTTAGAATTGCTAATTAAGTACAGAATTACAGGTATAAAATGCTAATTATGTACATAATTACAAATGTTAGATTTTTTTTACATACATCTAATAAGAAAACATCAAAATATATTATACTTTCAAAGGAATAACATTTTCACACCTTACAAGACAAAAGTATATACACGTCCCACAACACCATCGTCCACAGAGGTGCTTATTAGTGTAATGAACGGGCCATCACCTCCAGGCTGATGACCACCCAAAGCCGGATGGGATCAATTAGTTCTTATCCACGACCCAGGAGATTAGAGACGCGTCATCAATCATTATTAATTTGTTTGTTTGGGAGAGTTTAGTGAAAATCATTGTATAATGGATAATGACTCTGGCCTGACCTAATCTTACCTATCTTAATCTAACTTAACTTGACCTAATCTCACCTGGACTGACCCAATCAAATATAACCTGACCTAACCTAATATAATCTAAGCTAACGTGACCTTACCTTAACCATGAGGAGTCAACCAATTAGAATGGACTCCCTAATGGCAATGCTCCTTTAGGTCAGGTCAGTTCAGGTTAAGTAAGGTCAGGTCAGTTAGGACTAGAGCCTATTTGACCTATCACCATCAAGGTCACCATCATCACGAGGGGACTGAACTAACGAAGTAGCGAGGTCAACACCAAGGTCTATAGCAGAGGAGGTCAACCCACGCGCAGCTGACGTCAGCGGGTAGACTCCCGCACTCCCTCGCTATCTTAAAGAGGTTAATCCACTGTATCTTAGTTTTAGGTAATGAAAGGAAGTGTATATTTCCTCTTGTTTCACTATGTGACACAGGACACCAGTTGTGGCTGCAGCCACCTGAGGGCCGGTCTCTCCACCTCTCTACCACAGGACACCAGTTGTGGCTGTAGCCAACTGAGGGCCGGTCTCTCCACCTCTCTACCACAGGACACCACTTGTGGCTGTACAACTGAGGGCCGGTCTCTCCACCTCTCTACCACAGGACACCAGTTGTGGCTGTAGCCACCTGAGGGCCGGTCTCTCCACCTCTCTACCACAGGACACCAGTTGTGGCTGTAGCCACCTGAGGGCCGGTCTCTCCACCTCTCTACCACAGGACACCAGTTGTGGCTGTACTCTCCCTCTACACAGGACACCAGTTGTGGCTGTAGCCAACTGAGGCCGGTCTCCACCTCTCTACCACAGGACACCAGTTGTGGCTGCCACCTGAGGGCCACCTCTCTACCACAGGACACCAGTTGTGGGTGGCTGTAGCCAACTGAGGCCGGTCTCCACCTCTCTACCACAGGACACCAGTTGTGGCTGTAGCCAACTGAGGGCCGGTATCTCCACCTCTCTACCACAGGACATCAGTTGTGGCTGTACAACTGAGGGCCGGTCTCTCCACCTCTCTACCACAGGACACCAGTTGTGGCTGCAGCCACCTGAGGGCCGGTCTCTCCACCTTCTCTACGTCATACACGAGCTGGGTCGCATTTTGGGTGAGGTGTGGGATGACCTCCTCTATAGACCTTGGTTAACACTTGGCACCAACTATCTCACGAGGGTAAGTGCCGAGTGGCTCCTCTCAGATAGTGAGTTGAGGGGAGGGCTGCAGGTGTTGTGGAGAGCTTGGTCCTTGGGGAAGAGGATAAGATGGGGAGGAGATGGGCAAGGCCAAGGGAATTGGTAGTGGGAATAGATGTGGGCAAGAAAGGTAGAGACGGGTAACAGGAAAGATAAAATATGCAAAGAGGGGAATGAGATGGGCAAGGAAGGAGAAATTGGGCAAGGGGAGAGGAGAAAATAAATGGGTGTGATATAACCTATCCAGGGAGACACAAGTACCACACCACCAAGACAAACACAACCTGATATATTATTAGGTAATATTTATGACACCACTTTATTCCTTGATGCATTACCTAATTATAGACTCCTCAGCACACACACACACACACACACACGGGGGGGGCTGTGTCTCGGTTCTCATTCTGTTTAAAAAAAAGTTTCTTGGTAAAAAAAACTAAAGATACATAATGTTTCTTGTTTTTATCTCTATAGATATATACTGTAAATCAAAAACTGTTTATCTTCACTGTAAACACGGAGATGAATTGTGTAAATGAGTTGTAAATATTGTAGATTCTGGGAAGGTCTTGTGTAATAATTTATATCTATCGTTCTAACCTCCGCTATAATCTGAGAGCCAGTAATTTTTGTCCCCAATTATCTATAACAAACAGTGAATTATCATCACTATTGTTGGTATAACCGGAGGGAGGTGGGCGATATCTAAAGGGAAAACCTACAATGTGTTATTTATACTACAACGTGACTTATCTTAATGTCAGGCAAGTTATCCATTTTTTTTAAAGAACTCAGATGGCTGGCGATATTCTGAGGGCAGTGTTGGTCGTCACGTTTATAAAAGTATGTGACACTCAATACACCTCAAGTTAAGTGCCAACCCTTTCAGAAATGTGTAACGCTTGCGATATTTAAAGGTTAGTCCTAAGGGTTTACATCTTTATAAATACCTGACGCTAAACTCACATAGAAGGCTGGCGATATTTAAGAGGCAGTCCTACAGTGGCTCTTAAAACTAATGTAAATATTGAGATGTTTTCTGTGTAACTGAGATAAATAATGAAGTCAGCCAAATCTTTGTTGTGCCACGGGGATAAAGTAAATAACTAATACGATATTCCAACATTAGCTGTGGAATAAGGGTAATTGATCAGTGAGTGCGTCGTAAGATGAGAACACTGGGGGCCTTGAGTGTACGGCAGGAAGTGTACTTAAGACTGAGAAATTTACGATGTGCATTTAACTATCTGAGCAACAAGTATGATCGTGTTGGTTCAGATACCCTACTAAAAGCAGGCTGGGCCGAGGGTGGTAAAGAAAACGAACCCTCAACTATGTGTTTACACGCGCTGTGGCCAGTAGAAAGGGAAGACAACTCGTTTCCGGGGATGTGATTGGTCCGCGTCCACCAATCATATCAATCTGCTTGTGGAAATACTCCTCTCCCGGTGTGTTTATGGCAGTGACCAGCTGTGATTATTCAACCGTAATGCTGCAATAATTTTTGTCCACATTCAATCGGCAATGATTTAAATTTTTTATTGATACTTCACTGGTGATATTTGTGCTGTGTTGTTAATGAAGAGCTTATGGTAAACCTCTGGCCGCACTTATGCTCTAATGATGATATTTACAAACAGCTTACAGGAAAGACTATTACAGGGGTATTAGTATTATTTGTAGTAGTAGTATACAAGTGATCGTGGGCCCTTCGTGCCAGGTGAAAGTTTGAATGCTCGTGCTTGGCTAGCTCGCAACCGCCGTCCGGCTGACAGCGTACAGCAACAAAATGGTTAATTAATGCCTTCCTAAAGAAACCATTGACATGGGACCAGGTTTGTTCCACTCTACGATTTTTTTGCGATTTTTCCACCAAGTTTGATGAAAAACGATTGTGCCGTTTCGGCTGCCCAGAACAGACAGACAGACACACGGCTATTCCTATAGTATATGAGAGTTACACAAATTTACGTCGAAAGTTACCGACAACTATACTGACACCCACTGTGAGAAACTAAACAGCGGAAAAATACACAAAAGATAAACAATAAAATGCATACACACACACACACACACACACACACACACACACACACACGTAATGACGCAAAACTACTGTATGTCGTCATCAAAGACAAAAGAAAAAACAAACAGGTGGCTGATAGCGTTACTTCCACACTTGATAAAAAAAAATATTACCCAATCGAAAACAAAGAACATCCATCAGTAAGGTTGGGAGAGGCGGGTGGGTATTGGGGCAGACTAACGACAGCTTAAGATGCCCCGTAAAACCGTACCCCGTCAAGCCATGCCCCGTCAAATCACGCCCTATCAAACTGTACCCCCAGTAATGGCCCGGGGATGGTCACGTGCGGGCCTCTCTCACACCATATCGGGCCATTGAGGAGCCATGATGTGTGGTCATTATCCAGACTTAATTTTCTCATCAATTTGGGTTTAATGAAGACGTGTTCCCTCGTTGGGGTGTGGAGGGGGAGGGAGGTGTGTGTATGTTGACGGAGGTGATACACTCCTTATGTGGGAGGGAAGAGGAGGAGACGGAGAATGGAGAAGAAGGATGAGGGGGAAGTAGAGAGGAAGAGAAGGAGGAGGAGGGAGATAGAGGAAGAGGAGAAGGAGATGGGGGAAGAAGAGGTGGAGGAGAGAGGAGAGGGAGGTGGAAGAGGAGGGTGGTACTACGCGCTGATTTTTAGGAGGAGAGAAATAACTATGGTATCAGGATTATGGTATCAAACTATGGACGTATAGGCAGGTGTACAGGCATTCAGCCCCCCCAAGTGTGTGTGTGTGTGTGTGTGTGTGTGTGTGTGTGTGTGTGTGTGTGTGTGTGTGTGTGTGTGTGTGGAATACTCCCGTCAATGTTTACATGAGGTCTTTATCTTAGCCTCCGTGTGGGGTCAGGATTATATATAGCACGTTAACACACGAGGCCTGATTATAACACGTTAATGTGTTATAATCAGGCCTCGTGTGTTATACCGTCCTTCACATTCATTATAAACTACACATATGTTGAGAAATTCCTACACATAAACAAATGAACTTGTAGCATAAACACAAACATGCACTCTCAAACACTAACACAAGTAAGCATGTTTACGAACACTTACGACACAACACCACATACACAGCCACACAACCAAACCCACCCACACACTCAAATGAACCACCCATACTTGCTCTCTATCTCCACACACACACACACACACACACACACACACAGAAAAAGTCAATATAGGGCCCTCTCATCCCGCTCTAAAATGAGTAAAGTTCTGCCGTAGGAAGACAACGTTGGCACACTGTGAACCTCCCTCCCTCCCTCTCTCTCTCTCTCTGCCTCAGTCAACAAGTGTATTGATATTCATACTATTTATCTCTTAACTAAATAAACATAGAAGAAGTAAAATTAATAGAAGTAGGAAGTAGAAGCAGGAGTAGAATTATTAGTAAGAGTAGTAGTAAAATGAGTAGAAACAGAACCAAACCTAACCTATACTAAACTAAAGGTAACCTATCCAAATTCACACCTAACCTATACTTAACTAAACCTAATCTAACCCAACTTAACCTAAACTGATTCAACTTCAATATACTTGTGGTTTTATTTTCATTTAATAATTCATTAAATAAACCCAATAAACATCAACAACAACAAAAACTAAAACAACAGCCATTAAACCCAAACCATACTAACTACTCTACCCGTCCTCAGCCGCAGCTCTCGTTCATCTTCAAGACGAACAGAAAACGTGGTCTTGGAATACGACCAAGGACGACCTAGGATGTGGAGAACGACCCTCACCTCACCCCACCCCCCCCTACCCCATCCTTCTGGTTAACTGCGACAACTTGGTGTATTAAGGGGGTAACTGCTGGATTAATGACCGTACACCCGTGGCCACGTCTGTTGAACAAGATCCGACGACCTGAGGGTTTAGGAGGCTGAGGTTCCTATAGGATGGTTGGGCCCGGTGGCAGATAATGGTTCCTTGTGTTTATTTATTTTTTCCTAGTTTTCTTCAGGGTTTTTTCTTGTTATTTTTTCCCTCTTTTTTTTTTCTTTTTTCTTCATTTTCGTTGTTTTCTCCTAACTAATGACTCGGTGAAAAGAGAATAACAATGTGTGATTTGTTCTGTCATTACGTCCAACTCATCAAGCTCATTTCAAGCTGATTAAGAGATAAAAGCTTTATTAGGAACATAACAACAATACTCGTAAACACAAGAAGGAATAAACAAAATGTGCTAAAAAAATTAAAACAAATCACTTGCTTGTATACGGAAGCTGCGATGAAATTATTTCTATGGTGTTGCGGCGTCTGGCAATATAAACAAACGGTGCTGCCATCTATGGGTGGGCGGCCACGGCAGCACGTGAGGTTAAGAGTCCATTCGTTTTTATGTTACGACCAGGGAGCAGGAGTTAAGGAGCTTATTAGATCTGTTCCTCTCCTCTTATGAGACAGCCAATGACGATGCCTTTATTCAGGGAGAGGAAGAAGTGGCGAAACACAACATGGACGGAGGCTTGATAGGTTATGTATGGTTCACGTTGTTGACCTATTGAGATTGGAATTTAATCTGGAATAAATATAAACAGGTTGTGAGGTGTGACGCTCTCTCTCTCTCTCTCTCTCTCTCTCTCTCTCTCTCTCTCTCTCTCCTGTAAGTAACCAAGCACCGGTCTTACTGATACTTTATTCCTTCCCTCTGACAACTAACTTCCAAAGTCCTGAATTTATCACTTTTTTTTAAACTATCAAATATATAATTCAACTTTATCCAACAAACAAAAACTCCGTCCAAAGTTTTTCAATAAACCGAGAGAGAGAGAGAGAGAGAGAGAGAGAGAGAGAGAGAGAGAGAGAGGAAAAAAAGAAAGTGACGTCTAACGCTTGAAAATACAATTAGTTGACACAAGGGAACTGTTCAGTTCGCTCCACCAATTCTTGCTTGAAAATTTCCTCTCACGTTTCCCACAGTTTTCAAACCCGCCTAAAACAATTGTCCCCCAAAAAAAAAACAATCAATAAATAAACTTTCTAAATTCGACCTTATTTACCTTCAAAACTCAAATATATAAAAATGATTCAAGCAAATTATGGGACAGGTGGATTTTATTTTAAGTCAAGACTGTAGCCATTGAAGCCATTGGTGTAGAGATCCGAACACCGTCATCCCCCCAGCCAATCAGCGAATGGTATTAATGACTAACAGCAGTACAGTGTTGATTTATTGGTTCAATCGACCACAAGCTGTTAACTAATGTTTTTCATGGTCACTTTTCCACCACTCAACATAAAGACGACAGTAAGAAGAAAACATAGAACAAAGGAATAACAAAAAATTACACCAGATTAAACTAATGTAAACACGGGAGGTAAAACTATTGTATTATTTTAATTTTTCTGAGGAATTTAATGTTTCGGGTGACTCTCTCTCTCTCTCTCTCTCTCTCATTATATTACATTATATAATCTTCATCTGTCTATTTAAAGATTTAGTCACACACAACAAATACTAAATCTTTCTCAGGTGTTGGCCAGTACACACGGGAGCTGGGGTGTTGATCAGGTCTTGTTTATATACTGTTCTTTACACCGTCTTGTTTATATCCTGTTGTTTACACCTGGTTATGGAGGTGTAGTGATAACTTTACAATGATCTAAGTTACTCTCTTCTTTAATTATTTTTTATATTTCATTAACCGTACAAATTCAGAGAGAGAGAGAGAGAGAGAGAGAGAGAGAGAGAGAGAGAGAGAAGCTCGTCCCTGTAAGACATAATGACGTTAACATAACTATTCCTCACTCCATTGACTCTTGAATGATCTTTGGTGGCAAGGTCCACACACACACACACACACACACACACACAACACAGACAAGGAGGTAACGCTGTATATTGTATCAACAAGTTGTATTAAAAGCAACAAAACGCTAACTTATTCAACATATATTCCCTCCATTAAGTTGTAATGAAGTTCAATACTGAGAGAACATTTGTCACAGTAAAAGGAAACAGTGACAGACACATCAACACTCATTTCAAAATAGCAGTTCAAAGTTTCAGAATCTATCAAGACGAAAAACTATTAAAGGAATAAATTTAATAAACTAGGGACTCATTTACGTTATATTGAACGACATAAAAATTAATAGAATCGGTAAATAACAAATATTAACTATAGTTATTAACGTCAAGTGCGTCTATATGAAACAGCAGGGGAGCCAAGATACCTCCTTTGGGTACGTATTTATAATTTTACACCAAAGAAAAACACTAACCTATTAATATATGCGTTAAATTCTTTCGGGAAATTCATGTTCCAGTTTCCTGTTCCATCAAGTATGTCATTTGTCTTATGGTTGAGGTAAGACTCCGTGATGAAGGTTGTTTTATTACTAAGGTTAGTGGAAGTCTGTGTGTATTATATCACCAGTGTCTCCTAAGTCTTGTTACAATGGTCAAGTAATCAAAGGTGGTCAGTGGGCTGTCTGGTCCAAGAAATTTGTTGTCTTGGTTGTGTGTTTCGTTAGTCGTTTCATTTTGCTAAGGTCTATCACACACACACACACACACACACACACACACACACACACACACACACACACACACACACACCATGAAAGTCATTAGCGAGGCCAAGAACTGTATACCCCGGCAGCAGTGGTACAGTTGCGGAAATGTGTTCCTACACCCCCTGTGGTAACCCGTGTCTCCAAACGGCACCGTCACAGTAGTAATATCCCCATTTATGAATGGATGGGTATTGGTAGTGTAACGATGGACGTGATTGGTGGATAGGTTTGCTATAGGTCATATAGGTTGGCCGTTTGGAGACACTGGTTACCACAGGGGGCGTAGGGACACATTACCGCAACTGTACCACACCCAGGACCACTACACCCAATACCACAAACACTACACCCAGGATACTACTACCACTACTACTACTACCAAGCCTTCCCACACCACCACCAACACCACCCACTCCCTCACCACCCTCTCCCACACCACCACCAATTCCCACACCACCACTACCACCTCTACCACCTCCCACACCACCACCACCTCTACCACCTCCCACACCACCACCACCACCACCTCCCACACCACCTCCCACACCATCACCACCACCACCAGTACACTCAGTGGGGAAATCTGGCCCACAGGATTATCCCAGCTTATGAATAACCTACCAAACCCGCCCGCTGTAACCCCGCCTCTTACCAGCGCCCACTCCTCCCTCTGTTACCGAGCTGGAGCGGGGCGTGGGCGAGGGAGTGGGCGAGGGCAAGGGAGTGGGCGAGGACGAGGGAGTGGGTGAGGACAAGGGAGTGGGCGAGGGCAAAAGAGAGGGCGAAGGAGAGGGCGAAGGAGTGGGCGAAGGAGTAGGCTAAGGAGTAGGCGATGGAATGGGCGAAGGTGAGTGAGTGGGCGTTACTATTATTAAAGAATGGAAAGAAGCTGAACGCCGGGAAGCCATGGGCGTGAAGACAGGTGAACGCCACGAGGACATGGGCGTGAAGACAAGTGAACGCCGGGTGGCCATGGGCGTGAAGACAGGTGAACGCCGGGAGGCCATGGGCGTGAAGACAAGTGAACGCCGGGAGGTCATGTACATGAAGACAAGTGAACGCTGAGGAGTCATGGGCAGTAGGGTAGGGCGTGGGGGAGGGCGTGGTGGGAGTCATGGGGCGTGGGGGAGGGCGTGGTGGGAGCGTGTGGCCAATACAGGAGTATGATACGGGATAAGCGCTGGTCTCAAGGGAAATACCCGGAGTCTATACGCTACCTGCTGCTGGCACGAGGGGGAGGTGGGTGCCGGTAGTAGTAGTTAATAGTGGTGGTAGTAGTAGTGGTGGTGGTGGTTAATAGTACTAATAGTAGTGGTTTATAGTAGTAGTAATAGTAGTAGTAAGGAGTAGTAGCAGTAACAACAGCAAAATTCACCACGTAAATCAATCCCCTAATATAAACTCGTGACTGACTCCTCCCAATCCCTTATACCTATGATTGACTCCTCCCAATCCCTTATACTTCAGTTCACATAAAGAAACAAAAGTCAATCCTACACAAGGGTGAGAGGATGCTGTGTCACGTCTTGCTTCATCCTACTTTTTTCTTTAATCCTGACAGAATCTTAAGTGTGATCAGCAAGACACTTATACAAGATTAAAACAACGGCGCTTGATAAGAAAAGATGTCTCTCTCTCTCTCTCTCTCTCTCTCTGCTTACGAGTGTTGTGTCTGACTACTGTTCTTAACATACATACATACATACATACATACAAACATACATATATGCATACATACATACATACATACATACATACATACATACATACATACATACATACATACATACATAAAGTAATAAATAAATAATGGTTGCTCCTCGTGTATGAGGATGGCCGGCCCTAGGGCCACCTAGGCGTGAATTTGTTTAAGGTGTAGAA
The DNA here is from genome assembly GCF_018991925.1 of Homarus americanus. Classification (NCBI taxonomy): domain Eukaryota; kingdom Metazoa; phylum Arthropoda; class Malacostraca; order Decapoda; family Nephropidae; genus Homarus; species Homarus americanus. The sequence goes on from NW_024714961.1 coordinate 56,766, forward strand.
GCTGTCGCCAACACAACAACCACACCCTGAGTTAACGAGTTGCATGACCCAGTGTCAAGGAATAGTCCGAGAAGACCGGACAACTCGCCAACTGCACTGGCCAACCATTACAGGTTCCCAATTACTGCTGGGTAGACAGAGGCAAATGGCGTAAAGAAACTTGCCCATAGTTTCACCGTGCCCGGGGATCGAACCCGGGTCCGCTCGCTTGCTTGGCGAGCATGCTGACCACACACACACACACACACACACACACACACACACACACACACACACACACCACTTATAATACCCTCTCCTATCTCGGCTACAAGTATACAAGGAGGGAGTATATAAACTCTTGTATATTACTGTGTAGACTGCACCAAGCACTGACAGGGACTTAAACTACAACAGTGGACATTAAGGATGGCAGTTTGGCAGAGACCCACGTTAGTTAAGAGACATCTGGTCAGTTGCTGTGATGGAGGAGGAGAAATATTGCTTTTGGAAATGGTCGACAGTTGTTCTTGGCTATTTGTTGATTGTGTCTTGCATCTAGTGTTGGAGAGAGATTGTGTGTGTGTGTGTGTGTGTGTGTGTGTGTGTGTGTGTGTGAAATGAATTAGTATATGTATGTATGTATGTATGTATGTATGTATGTCTTACTCCACACACACAACACATCTTCGCTGAATCTAATCGAAACTTGATTAATTGAGATGAGGAACGCAAGAATGACCCCCTCATGTACTACACGTTTAATAAGCCTTTAGTCTACTATATCCACACTGCACTATAGAACTCTCTCTCTCTCTCTACGGGGGAGGACGAGACCCTTGGTGACGGCGACCCGGTGTATATAGAGAACCTTATAACAGAAGGAAGAAACTTTACAATAGTGGTCGTGTTGGATTGTTGCCAGGCAGGACGGCGGCGGTGTTATCATCAGACACAGCTAGAATAAAGTGGCCCATGATACCATCTGCTGCTCCTCTACACCCGACCATTTACCCCATCCTTTCATAGCGGTAAAGCCTCGACACAAAGGAGGGAAAACAAAAAGAGGTCAATTTGGCACAAGAGTACACAGCTCTGGGATGTCTCGCCTTCAGGAGTTTGGGGTAAAGTTTAAGATACCCGAACATTTCCTCTGAGTCTATACACTGTATCTCAAGACTGTCACTACTTTACACACACACTTACACAGACACATTTACAACGACAAGTAACATTATATGACCTTTTGGCTTCTCAAAAATAAAGTTCCTTACACCCAATTTTCTCTCCCTAAATAAAGTCACAAGCACAATTAATCGGTTCTTTTAAGCGTAACCACAACGAAAACAGCGACCGACGGGAAAGCTCATATTTACCCAACGAGACACTAATAAAACCGTTTCCTCATCACCAATTACGAGAAAATGAAAAAAAACATCTGACGATTCACCAAGGGGCAGGAAATAGGTTATGTTCTACTGATGTCACCGAGATGTTGATTTCCCTTTGGTTTTAACGGGAGACTGAGCTAGCGGGCGGATCTGTGTGGATGTTATCGAGTCTTTGAGTACGATGTGTTGTGGTTTCTCAGTGACGAGGGAGTGAATTAAGAGGTTGTTATAATAGTAGTAGTAGTAGTAATAGTAGTAATAAAATAATGCTATAAATAATAATGGTGGACTGTGGCCTCCAATACGGTGTTATTTACGTTGTCATCCGTTGTTTAAAAGGGGGAGGGAACCTGAATTAGCAGAGCAGTAACTGTCCCAATATGTTAGGGAGAGTAGAAACACACACGTGGTTATGTATATACAGTACCAGCTGCTGTGTGGTACTGGGGGGGGGGAGGGAAGGGTAAGAAGGTAGGGAGGGGAGAGGAGGCTCTTATAAAGGGAGGAGGCAGGAGGAGGCAGAGAGGGAGGAAGACTCTATGAAGGGAGAAAGGGAGACGGGGAGTGTATAGCTTCCATGATCACTCACCACCACCATAAAAAAATTAACTTAACGAGAGAGCCAACACGACCTACACCACCACCACGACTTATACAACCACCACGACCTACACCACCAACACGACCAGCACACCACGACAGAACACTATTGACGCTACACACAAGGTAAAGAACGACGACCTTCGTGGTGTGTTTCTTGTGCTGTCAGTTCTCGACCTTCATCACTCTGTCAACTCGTCTCTCAGTGTGTGTGGACATTCTTACACACACACACACACACACACACACACACACACACACACACACACACACACACCGCCGTTTAACTAACCTCTGTGAATTTCTTTACTGCTACACTAAACACCTCCACGTCGTTTAATTTCTCACAAACTCAAACTCCTCCAAGGGATAAATAAACTCACATTGTCGTAGAGGTATACTAGTGAGACGCCTCCAAGAGCGACAAGTCGTGGCACTCAATGGCCTCCAAGTGCCAAATATCAGAGCCAAGACGACACCTCCACCTCACACGCGACAAGACGGGGAGAGGACCGGCAATATATGACCTGCAGAAGTGGTCAGGTCTCCAGCAAGTTTAAAATCACCCATTAATACACATATTGTCAAGACGTGAAGGGAATTTGGGCAGTGATGAGATGTGAGTTTTGTGAGATAAATAAACCAAATAAACTCTTACAAAAACAACTAAAATGTAAATGTTTTATATGTTACAATTTGTGTTTATTTAATGTGTTGTATATCTAAGAATCACATAGTTAAGATAGATTAAATAACACGAGTATAAACATTAAAAGCACTTAACTTAAGTCTTTACACACACTCAAAAAACTAGATTATCAAGGAATTAAATATATGTATTCTTATATCACTCAGACACACAACACAGTTTTTTATGTAACTTACAAGCTTAACACTATATTACATAATTCACTGTAACACATGTATCTTACAGCAAGGTCATCTCTTACTCATCTCATAACAGCTGTATTCACTTTATCTAACTTACACAAGAGAAAGTTACAGTAGAAAGGACTATAATGAACATGGTATGAATATAGTGTACCTTAATATACATACATACATACATACATAGACATACATACGTACATACATACAGACAATTATTCACTCATACACTAGCTTAATTCACACACACACACACACACACACACACACACACACACACACACACACAGAATACCGTATTTACACTAAGCTTTAACATTATCACTTAAAAAAATACGAAAAAGTTGATTTCTAGATTTGGTTTCCATATTCGTTCATTATTAATATAAATACAAGTCACACCTCCTGAAACGTCTATACATAAAATCTATTATGACTCACTAAAGCCTTTATAAGCGTTGATAAAAGCTTCAGAGCAACACAACACTAAGCTGATATCCCAAATCCATAATTCGATTCCATAAAAGTAAAAAAATAAAATAAAAATACACTGACTTCACATTTATACCAGCTAAAATAATAATAATAATAATAATAATAATAATAATAATAATAATAATAATAATAATAATATACTGTCGCTCCTCTGTGACTGGCACTGACACACTACTATTTGCCAAGAGTTCCAACAACAACATGGCACTCGTGGGGTACAGACTGACATTTACACACACTTAAGACTATCTATTGAGGTAGTTAAGTTAACACCCGCTTATATCACCTTACTGTTTACAACTTGAGAAATCAGCTGATATTGAGTTAAATTCCTTAGTTAAATTTAGCAGCTATTTCTTGAGTAAATGTTAACAGCACGACTTAAGCACCAGCTAGCGTGTTCTGCTAACCATCAACTGGTCTCAACCGATCATAATATTAATCAACTATGTCTCTCTATCCATCTATGCAATTATCTATGTACCTATCAATCTACAGCATAAACACTATTTATTTGTCTGTCTGTGTTTATTTATTCGCCTCTTCACTGGCATTAACTTAAGACAATAACAAGATATATTTAGCTAATTAATCACCATCACCTTCTCACTATGACAAGCATAAGATGTAATGTTTCATCAATACTTTAGTTATAGATTGATGTCATGTACTGTACGTTGGTGTCATGAGTACGCCCCATGACTGCCATCTATGTACAGTTGCCTCAGAGTTCCTACATCTACTGTGGTGACGTTTACGTACATGTGGCAGAATCGTAATACTAAACTTATGAATTAATTGGTAGTAGTGTTGTAACGATGGAGCTGATTGGTGGACAAGTTCGGGTGCTGGACGTCAGGGGGGGGGGTGGTCCCTGCCCCAGAGGTAATGTGAACACCTTTACACTCTCCCTCTGTCATCTGGAAGCTTCTGTGCCTTTGTGGGATGTAGTTACTTCTAAACACTAAGGTGAGTGAGTGTGGAGTATGGCCGTCACTACCAGGATAATATCACATTATTCGGTGATAAAGAAGAGAGACCAACATAATAATGAGACACAAAAACAATGCCTGACTCAACCTCCACATACTATGAGGCTTTGATTCAACACTGTGAACCATTGTGTGATTCACCAAGGACATGTGAGCGGCGCCAGTGTCAACAAGCTTCATGGTGTATCATAATCATCAATTACCTTACGTCTTATTTTTAAAGTCTTCTAACTCATATAGGTATTTTTATTGATAAGAAGCATCATGTGTATAGATACTGAGCTTATATTATTTGTATATATTTATCATTCTTGCCAATATAAGCGAAACTACGCCCAGGAATCGTTCATAAGTTCATAAGTTTACTCTAATATTGTGATTCTGCCACATGTACTGTATGTAAACAATGAGTAAAGCAACTCTGAGACAACTGTAACTGTCACAAGCACCACCAATGGCTCACATACCCTTACACACACACACTTAGATTTTACTCACATAGCCTAAGACACCTACTCATTTAAGTGTAAGTGTAAGGTAAGTATCCTTTTGTAATAGCCTTAAGACAGGTTGTGCCAGTACAGGTAACACCAGAGCCGTGGATTCCCCAGGTAGCTGAGGTCTTACAGGTGTCTGTCAGGGCGGGGGCGAGGGAGGGGGAGGGAAGGAGGGGAGACGTATTATTCCGTCTACTCTACGTCTGAGACAAGGGCAGGGTGATAAAGAGGAGAGAGAGAGAGAGAGAGAGAGAGAGAGAGAGAGAGAGAGAGAGATGCTATACGGGTGACAGGAAGTGAATGAAGTGGAAGGGGAGAGAGAGAGAGAGAAAGGGAAGAGGGAAGAGGAACGGGAAACAGAATTAAAAGGGTGAGAAACAGGAGGTAAAAAGGGGAACGTACAGTAACACAGGAAATGGCCAAGAGGAATGATGGAAGATAGACAGTAAAAGATTATGGAATGGAAATAGGAAGGTGGAATAAGAGAAGGATGGAGAGGAAAAATAAATAAGGATAAAAGATGAGGATAAGTGAATGATGATTGGGAAAAGAAGATGAGAAAGGAGTGTATGGGAAGGGGAGGAGAGGGGAGGGGTGACAGCACTGATATGGGAAGAGAGGAAGTAGGGGAGTGATGGGAGGGTGTCACTGTAGGCGGAAGAGGGGAAGTGGGTGATTGAGCTGAAGGGACGGGGGAAGGGGAGGGGAGGGGAGAGGGAGAGGGAGAGTGAGAGTGAGGGGGGGCAGTAGAGGGGTGAAGAGAGGGGAGTTAATGGGAAATGGTTGAGGAGAGTCGAGATACAGGGTGGAGGGGTGAGTTCCGGGGGTGGAGAAAAGGGAAGTGAAGTGAGAGTGAAGGGGTGAGGACAAGAGAGGAAAGTGAGGGTGAGGGGATGAATGGAGGGACGAGGAGTGAGAGTGTGGAAGGCGGAGGGAGGGACGGAGGGAAGGAAGTGAGGTGAGTGGGAATAAGAGGGTGGGGAAGAGAGGGAAGGAGGTGAGGTGAGTGGGATGGATGGAGGGAGGAAAGGAAGTAAGGAGAGTGGGAGTAAGGGGGTGTAGAGAGGGGTGGAAGGAGGGAGGGAGGGAGGGAGGGAGGGAAGGGTAGATATGCTGGCACGCGTCCCAGCAAAGCCCGGTAGTGGCCACAAATAATTGGGTGTACGGGCCCCTCCCTCCCTCCTAGTATCTGACGCTACTCACAGACATGAAGTCATCCTGTAGCCTGGCAGAACCTTGACCTTGAAAACAACAACAACAACAATACAACTAAAACACTACCACACTTATGTATAACACCTGCATACATATCTTCAACACCTATACATATATCTAACTTCAGTATATCACCAAAGTATAAAACTGAACAACTGACAAAAGAATATAGCATTTGTCCATTTAAAATTTCTTTACGAATACAATATAATAATTAGGTGAATTAATACAACAAGTACCATTAATTAACGATGATTTCACAGGTACACCGGAAGTACTCCAGGTAGTAAACAAACAAATGTTACGTCACAGGCGAAGGAAGAAGGGAGGGAAGAGAGGGAGATGAGAAGGAAGGGTGAGGAGAGGGGAAAAGGGAGGGTAGAAGGGTGTGTTTGGCAGTCATTACCTGTGAGGCACCCTGATGACCCCAACACTGGCACTGCTCCACGTGACCCGCTGCCACACACCTGGCCAGCGGTGTTGTGGTGGTTGTTGTGTCTACGTCAACTACACACACACACAACCAAGCCACTGATGTCATTGTAAAAGCTACCACACTTATCACAACCAAACCTACAACCATACAACCACAGCAATACATTCATTTAGACCATACACCCACACCTGTATTGATGATGTCGTGCCTTTCCATACCTACCACACTTACCACTCCTTCCACACTTACCACACCTGTCATACACATGTGTACACCTGTCCCGCCATGTTATCATCCTGTCTGTTTACCTTCTTCTCGCTGTATCTCTGCCGTTCTCCTCCTCCTCCTCCTCCTGATGTCTCCTCTATTCCCGTCTTTCTTATCTTTCTTCTTCTAATACTATCCCTATTTTCCCCTTCTTCTTTTCCTGTTTCTCATTAATAAAATTCTTCTTCTTCTCGTGTTTCCTCCTTCCACATCATTCTATTTCTATAATTTCCTTATTTATCACTATTTGTTTTTCCTTTTGTATGTAATTTCCTCACCATGTGTCAAACTTTCCCCTCGGCGACCTAATTTACCCGCAGTTTCCCCTCATGTAGTCACCATTACTCTCAAGTCACTATCAACAACTGGGACTAAAAACAGAAAAAAGAAAAACACTTGTCCTCTTTAGCTGAAATCTCAAGTTCCCCCTCAATCCTCCCCTCACTATCACTATATAGTCACTATCGCTGTAGTCACCATCACTATCACCATCAAAACGAATCGAAATTTTCACTTTCGACTGATTAATATTTCCCAGGTCTACACACACACACACACACACACACACACACACACACACACACACACACACACACACACACACACACGGATATATAATACGTATGTACTGTACATATATGTTTAATAATCATATATACATAACATTAATATTTATACATATGTGTACAGTATACATAAATACTGGATATATATTGTATGTATTTAATATTCTCTTCCTAAACGTGAAAGAACGATAGACATCCTTCACCAACGCCAACACAAGCCAATAAAACCCTCACCAACAGAAGTAAAAAAAATCCCTCCACTTCCACCATAACTGAATAAGATCGTGGAGAATAAAATGCAACAACTGGAACGAGTCACTCAACACAAAGGTCAAATTAAAAATACTTATTTTGTCTACCGTAACTCAACACACAACAAAAGTCTAAATAAAAGTACTAGCATAGTGTCAGTTAAAAAATGCCTAAATAAAAAATAAAATAATAAAAAAAAAAAGCCACGGAGCGTAATACTAAAAATATCCACAACACAAATATATTTTTTTAGTGGTGTCAGTCAAAACACTCAATGCCGTACAGTGTAATAAAAGTTTAGTATCGCGTCAGTTAAAATTATACAGAATTTAATCTTTATTTTTTTTTAGGTGACAGCCCCTCGTATGAATAGTAAATGACTGAATTACGACCTTACTGATAGAATTTTATGTTAGTGTGGATAACTGGAGCGGCGTCGGAGTCCAGGCACCATGGGAGGGAGGGAGGGAGGGTTGCTGCCAGGCGTATCGACACCAAATAATTTTCCTTTTTCAGCTACAACTTCAAGTACTATCCACAAGAAGGTGAATTTCATAATATAATCATTTGGTTTTCATATTTATCGCTAAGAACAATAAGTTGGCACTCATAACAGGTAGTTGGTCCAAATCATGTGAAGATTAAGACACCCCCAGGTAATTTCATATTATTTAACCCCCCTATACGTTAACCTAACTCTCCCAGGTGTATGTGATAGTAAGTCTCTTTTATAACTTATATCAGAATAACAACTCAAAGACAATATAAAGATAAATATGAATAAATATAATATGTTAATATCTCCATCTGTGTTCACTATATAGCTTTAACCCGCCATATCCATCCATCGCTACGGAAATAACAACACGAGATTAAAATATACGTGTAAGCAATGGGAAACTCTTGACCAATACATTAATTTGTAAACAAACTTAAAAATAATACTAATTAATACGGCATTTGAGTTACACTTTAACAATGAATCACGGACGGACATACGGACGGAAACAAGGACAAGACGGACGTAAGGACGTTAAAACGGACATACATACAGACGGAAAGATAAGACTTACTAAAGGAACACATCTATATACAGTACCCCTCGCCAACTTTGCTAATCAAGGGAGGTAAAACAAAAACATATCAATCATACACAACAAAAACAAAGAAACACACACAGACGAGAGAGAGAGAGAGAGAGAGAGAGAGAGAGAGAGAGAAATTTCACGCCCAAATTTCACTAATTACTGGTAAATGCACCTTCCATTACAGTCATTACTATTTAAAGTATAAGCGCATCACTATCGTAAAACATGTACTCTAAAAGCTGATTATTTTCGCGAGATTTACGAGTTTCCCGATTTAGCTGAAGTAATAATTTAGCGAATACGAAAACCAATTCTTTTTTACATGTCTAATTCCGCTTTACTAAACACTATATAAATTTTTACGTTAAAAAGGATTTCTCATTAGACAGGTGAATTAAAGGTTAGAATAATATTAATTACCTTAAACTAATCATGTAAATTACTGTATACCTGTGTACCTGTGTTGATGTTTGTGAGTATTTTAATCTGGTGTTTTAATACTTTATACACAATAGGACTGATGGAACACTTGGAGGCCTGACACACCCAGTTTATATTTAATTAATGTGGATAAAACACCTGAATAACTCTCTACTTGAGGGGTTAGGTTAGGTTAGGTTAGGTTAGCTTAACTTATGTTAGTGTTTAATTATCAGGTGATAAAGTATTGAGGAACTACACTTGTTAAGTAATCTTGTCGAGGAGGAAGACACTGTTGTTACCATCGCCAGCACGAACACTTAACAACGCCAGACGAAGATATGGATCAGTATCAGTTGCAGAGGTCGGTGTTACCCTATGGAGGCAGCGACACACACACACACACACACACACACACACACACACACACACACACACACACACACACACACACACACACACACACACTACTAATCACCGTCTATTAAGATTTCATCATCAAATCGGACACTCTCAGGTCTGAAGGTCGTGTGTTGTGCTGTCGGTTCACTATTGAGGGAAATTTTTGTCGAATTACGATACCTGGCGGTGTTATGAGAGGGCAAGAGGGCAATTAGTTGATGAGACTGCGGGCAAGGTGTGTGTGTGTGTGTGTGTGTGTGTGTGTGTGTGTGTGTGTGTGTGTGTGTTAGTCATTATCTTTCCCTAACTCCAATACAGTTTCTCTCCCTCCCGTCCATCCCACATTCCTCCTCCACTTCAACCCTTCCCACCACCTTTCCTCCCTCTACCTCCACTCTCCACCACCTCTCACACCCTCCCTCTCTCTATTTCTCCCATTCACTACTCTCCCTCCCTCCACTTCCCACACCGAGTCTCCCCTCTTCCCTCCCATTTCCTTACTCTTTCCCCTTCTTCACTATCCCTCACTCTCCCACCCTCCCCCTTCCCTCCTTCACCCCCTTCCTCAACCTTCCCTCCCTCACCCAGGTCGTCCATCTTGGCCCAACTGTTGATACTCTGCTTTTAATTTACGATGCGTCATTCATCAACTCAGCCACTAATTTTCCTCCCCGTTTTTTACCTCTACCTTATAGCCAACAGTCTCTCGACCCCCCACTCTGATTTACTGGAACTGGCACTCTGGCACTCTGGCACTCTGGCACTCTGGCACTCTTAGTATCCAGTAGGTTTGTTCTCCCTTGCAGCTTGATTATGTTATCTGTGTCTGTCTACAAAATAAACCACATTCATATACAGTTCGGCACATCTGTTTACCTAACCTAACCTAACCTAACCTAACCTAACCTAACCAAACCAATTTCTAAAAAAAAAATTGACATGCTTTAACACTCGAAAAACTCTGTAAATAAACCCCCATAAATATAAACTACCAACAAGAATGAATTTTCTTATAAGGATGAAATATTAATGCAACAAAAGAAACAAATAAATAAATAAATAACAAATAAACAAAAAAATATCAAAGCATAATCCTGTATTTTTTATTTATTTACAACCATTTCACTCAACACAGCGTAAAACTAATTCGAAAATGTTATGATTTCCAGCATGTAAAGGGGTATATATGGGGAGGTGGGGGTGGGGATGGAAGAGGAGGGTAGAGGGAAGGGGGAGGAATAGAGGGTAAAAGTGGGGGTGGTGTTGGAGGGGAAGGATGGAAGAGGAAGTACGGGTGTTGGAGGGGAGGAGGGGTATTGGGAGGGGATGGGGTGATAGGGGTGGTGCAGGGAGGATTGTGGATTACCATTATATTCATAAGTAATTCACCCACAAAAAGTTGATGACCCGGACACCTCTCACAGCTCTAAAAAGTAAATAATATTTTAATCGGTCCTACATGTGTCAGGCAAAGCTGGATCACGTATGGGAAAAACCCTATAAAAAACTGTGTATTTACCATTTATTTCACGGAGAGAGAGAGAGAGAGAGAGAGAGAGAGAGAGAGAGAGAGAGAGAGAGAGAGAGATACTAACACGTACGTTCATTACACCGACAATTCTGTTTTATTTACATATGCAGACATGTATATCCCTAAGCATACATAATAACAAACATCATCAGCCAGACTAAGAGTGTTAGAATCTCACAACAACAACCAACAAAAAATAACCCAAGTGTAGGTACAACTTAACGAGATGACAACAATAACATGACCCTCCCATCTGTGTGAGCCAGAGGGGCATAAGACGTCCATCGTAGTACAGCAACAACACACTAATTCACCCTTCAAGGAGGTGCAGCAAATGACGTATGTCTAAACGACCCCCAACAGCGGCAGTTTACGAGTCTTTCAAGTGGCACCTGGTCCCATCGACGGGTGTTAGGAGTGCCACAGTACTAGGGAAAGTGTTGGAGAAGGAGGAGGAGCATCAAAGAGTGCCAGATGGAGGGTATATGAGCAGCAGGAGTGACAGAGTACTGCACTGAGTACCAATATGCCCAGTGTTAAGAACCCCTTAAAGATGCCAAATTCTCCCACAAAGAGTGCCAAAGATTCCTACAAAGAGTGCCACACCGGAAAATTCCAGAGAAAAACAAGAGAAGGAATAACACAAGGAGAGACACCACCCCTAGAGAGTCCCAGGAGAGGTGCCAAGGAGTCCTAAGAAGGGCGCCAAGGAGTCCCAGGGAAAAGTGCCAAAGAGGCAACGCTTGCTTGCAACTCCCGAGTTATAGGAGGAATTTTACTGCCAACCAAGCTTCCATCTCGCCCCTCCTCCCCCTCCCTACACCTTCTGCAGGGTCTCTCACTCACCTCTACGATGAGAGGTCAGAGGGGCGCTAATCACACCGCCAGCAGGAGGAACAAGGCGGTGTGTAACTCACCCTCCTGTGCCTCGGGTTCTCCGTGGATCATTTCCCCTGATCGCTCTGTTTGTCCTCTGGCCCACGACCAGTCTTTAATATATTAGTTTATATTTTATTTAATGCGGATAAAATACTCCATCAATTGTATGATTTTTTTTTTTTTACGTTTACAATAATTTTTTTTAGGGGAAGAAGTGGTAGCTGATATTCACTCGAGTGTAGAAAAAAGAACCAACAAATTAATAAGTAAATAAACAAATAAATATTATTCAAATTAAGTAAATAAAAAATAGAGTTCAAAACAAATAAATAAAATAGTTAAAAATACACAAATATAAAAATAAAACCCCAATACATAAAAAATAGCTTAAAACAAATAAACAAATACATCATTTCTTCAAAACACACACATGAAAAAAAAACCATTGAAATTAAATAAAAATAATACTTCCAAATGAACAAAAAAATCAATGAAAAACTCGTTAAAGAATCAGAAAAAAAATACTCAATCCATGGCAACAAGCACCACACCGGCACACCACAAAAACAACAACACGGACTATCACTAAACAAGATCCCAACATTCTGTACAGCGCCTCACAATGCCTCCCTCCCACCCCCCTCCAAATAGATTATTCCCAATCCTGCTATAATATCACTTCCATACGCCGTCATAACAACTGCCAACTCCAGGCCCAGCCATTTGATAATCCTATTAAACTTGACACTGGGCACGGCTCAGCCTGGCCAAGCCGAGTCAGGCAGCTTTTAACTCGGGTCACTATCCCTGTCACCATCAATAAATAACTCTGCTACGACCAACAAACATAAAACAGAAATATCTACAGCGAGTTTTTTTTTATTCCACAAGAGGCAGATAAAAGTTTTCCTTGTTGGTATGTTAAAAATGACATTGTTTGTGGAGACATTTTACTTTTAAAACATGTGTAAGTCTTATACTATTAATAACTAATTTAACTTAGATTTTAATATATTTACTCTTAAACACTTCTTCTACACACAAGACATTCAGACATTCCGGTATTGTGTATTGGACGATCAAGAATAAAGGTTAAAATAAAGATTAAATTGACCATGATTCCACAGTACTGGTAAACAAATGAGGATGTTCTCTCTTCAATTGACTGTGGGGATGAAACATTAAGTGATTTATTCTTTCGTCAGTATCATCACGGCATAACGAGCGTCCACTGGCCAGGGAAGTAATGGTCACACAAGTTATTACCAACATAACACAGCTCCCACGTGGCGCCAGTCTCCTAATGGCACCAGTCTCTTAATGGCACCAGTCTCTTAATGGCACCAGTCTCTTAATGGCACCAGTCTCTTAATGGCACCAGTCTCCCAGTGGTACCAGTCTGCCAGTCAATGATTCAATAATATTTTACAGTCTAATATTCAGTGATACAGTCTAAGATACAGTGATACGGTATATTACAGCGATATAATACAGTCTTCAGATACATAGTCTAATGGTCCTGTTACACTACGTCTCCATATGAGGATAAAAACCAATCTTCGCTTTGATTAATATGTCATGGCCAAGTATATCTCCTATGAATCGTAAGTTGGATCATGGCCTAAGGTTTATGGTGGCTACGACTCATGGTGGGCACGACTCATGGTGGGCACGACTCATGGTGGACACGACTCATGGTGGGCACGACGCATGGTGGGCACGACTCATGGTGGGCACGACTCATGGTGGTTACGAGGCATGGTGGTTACGACTCATGATTCCTACGACTCACGGTGGATACAATTCATGGTGGGTACGACTCACGGATCCTACGACTCACGGTGACTACGACTCACGGCTCCTAAGACTCACGTTCCCTACGACTCAGGCCCATGTAAAATATCAAGCAGCCTCTCTCAGGTGATTGACGAGCAGGTGTGATCTGATTAATGGAGCTATCGAGGTGTTATCAAGTGGTGCGTGACGGTGTAAGGCCATCGATCACTCACTCACTCTCACACCCCCACTCACCCAAATGCCCCTGTCATGCCCACTCATGTTCAACCTGTGTTAACTACTCTCACTGCTAACTGGTCTTCCTCAAGCTGCTCCCTCGCCTCCACCCACACACACACACACACACACACACACCACAGTGATGACGGAGTTACACCACCAAGAGATTATGATCCATCAGTAATCGTCTAGTTCCTGTTTTTTGCCAGATGAAACATTAAACATTTGTATCTACAGCACTAAAGGCGCCATTAACCTTGTTTATGGCGTTCCTGGCGGCAGTAGTTGTAGCTATGCCTTGATATCTTAATGGCGTTAAGAAAACTGTGTGTGTGTGTGTGTGTGTGTGTGTGTGTGTGTGTGTAATGGAGTGCCTAACAGTATCTTACAAGGTCAATTCTCGGTGGCACTCAGGTAAAGCACTCTTTAAGACAGGGTGCCACTAAAACGCTCTTGCTTAACCTGGAGTGAGTGCCACATCTTATTGTCGCAGTCATACAGTGCCACCGTCACTTCCCGTCACGGCAGCAGTTCCTAGTAATCTTTAGCGTTACTACTGACGTCACGGTGCCAAAAACTATCAGCTTATAGTGCCACTGTAGATAACGTCTCTACAGTGTCCTAGCCATAGTGTCATGGTGACGTCACACTGGCAGTATTCTAGCCACCTAGAGTATGACAGTGCCTTATATAGTGTAACAGGGATACTGGTGTAGGTAGTGGTGGTGGTAGTGGTGTGTGGTGGTGTAGTGGTGGGTGGTGGTAGTGGTGTATGGTGGTGGTAGTGGTGTATGGTGGTGGTAGTGGTGTATGGTGGTAGTGGTGTATGGTGGTGGTAGTGGTGGTATGGTGGTGGTAGTGGTGTGTGTGGTGGTGGTGTGGTGGTGGTAGGTGGTGGTATGGTGGTGGCGTGGGTGGTAGTGGTGGTATGGTGTATGGTGGTGGTAGGGTGTATGGTGGTAGTGGTGGTGTGGTGGTGGTAGTGGTGTATGGTGGTGGTGGTAGTGGTGTAGGTAGTGGTGGTGGTAGTGGTGTGTGGTGGTGTATGGTGGTGGTAGTGGTGTATGGTGGTGGTAGTGGTGTATGGTGGTGGTAGTGGTGTATGGTGGTAGTGGTGTATGGTGGTGGTAGTAGTGTGGTAGTGGTGTATGGTGGTAGTGGTGTATGGTGGTGGTAGTGGTGTATGGTGGTAGTGGTGTATGGTGGTACCAGGGTGTGTATAGTTTATCGCCGTGTACAGCAGGAGGGAGGGCGGGAGTTACGACCGTGTTACTACACCTCCCCAACACTACACTGTAATTGGGACGTGTTCCGTAACAGCTGCCGCCTCATGTAATTGGCACAAGTAACGTAAAATAACTAGAATAACAATAAAATAATGATAAGAAATAACAAGGATTGAGCACTCAAATGACAAATTAAATGGCAACATAACTGGAATAACAACACAATAACAGCAAGCAAATAACAATAACAAGAAAATAACAATAAGAAAGATTGACAAATGACAAAAATAACAAACGACAAAACAACTAAAATCACAAAAACAAGACAAATACAACTGAAACTACATTAAAAATAACAATAACAACTGACAATAACTAGAATGATAAACAAATAACAAAAATAACAATAAAATACGAAGAATCAATACAGGGATTAACAGACACATGATGAGTGGTGTGAAAATTACTACAATTTATTTTCTAGTTAGATAAATAGTCTCCCTCTCTCTCTCTGTCACATTGCTAGCTTAACATTTCACGGACCTCAATGATAAAATATTTGCTTGGATAGTTTATATAATGCTTGGTAAATATGCACTTTTTTCCCCACCAACAAACCAATTAAATTTGTGACTGTGAATTAAGTGCCTTTTAAATAACAGCACAACAACAACAACAACAACCAATATGGCCTCAAAAATACACTAAGACTCTCCCATAAGACTCTATACAATCACTTAGCCACAGTCAGGTCCAAAATGGCATCAAAATAAAACTAATGAACAGAATCAACGTAAATCAGGGAAGGGAACGGTGACCCTCCCCCCCTCCACCTCGTCCGCCACACTGACTCAATCACCGGGCCGCCACTCTCTTTTGACATCGACAAATTCTCTCATCTCTATCACTAAATGTTGGAGTCAGATAGTCTTTACCGCCACCTGTAGTGCGACCAAACGTGTCCAGAATACATTTACGTCGTGTTTTATTCAATTAATTTGTTTATGTCAAGCATCAGGTGTCAGGGAAGTAAGATTTATATTATCTATTTACCATTGAGAGGAAAATCAAAGCGAGTCAGAAATTAACTGTGAGGAAATTGTATTAGAAGTTTGTGTTTCTCGTGTGTGTGTGTGTGTGTGTGTGTGTGTGTGTGTGTGTGTGTGTGTGTGTGTGTGTGTGTGCCTCTTCACTTCTCTCTTTAGTCTCCTCTCTTTGTCTCTCTTATACTTATTCTCTCTTTCCTTCTCAACACCCCTCTCATCCACCTTCCTTTTCACCATCCCTCTCCCTCACATCCCAGCCCTCTTCACCAATCCCTCTCTTTTTCTCCCCTCCCTCCCTCCCTCCATCAACCTCATCTCCCCTCTCTCCACCACGTTTCCTCTTCACACGACAGCAGCTGTCTCCGTGTTTTTGTTTGCGTATTTACTCAAGAAGATGAGAGACGAAGGGGGAAGAGGAGGAGGGGGAGGGGGGGGGAGGGAGGAAGAGGAGCAGGAGGGGGAAAGAGGAGGAGGAGGGGGAAAGAGGAGGAGGAGGGGGGAAAGAGGTGGAGGAGGGGGGAACGAGGAGGAGGAGGGAGAAAGAGGAGGGGAAGAAAGAAGGAGGGGAGAAAGGAGGGGAATAAAGGAGGGGAGGAAGGGGAAAAAGAAGTCAAACACAACGGCAAGGTCCTACAAACTACCACACGACACCTAAAGTCTTGTTAACCCCCTCCAGGGAGTAATTAAACAAAGTGATTCAACAAGTTTAATTGGTCATGAGGCGTCGACTGGGCTTTGCTAATTGGCTCCCCTCCCACCCCGTCTCCCTCCACCTGTCTCGAGCCTTCAGGTAAACACGAGCATCCTCTGTCTCTCCGTCCCCCACTGAACCTTTTTTTAAGCAGCTATGTTTACCTACTAAATCGATCTGAAGTTCCTCTCTCAACACTCGAACAAGAAAAAGTGTAGCAAAGTAATTTCCAAAAACATCAAGTTCAATATTATCGAAAATGACTTAATTGTAATTCATTCATTCATTCATTTTTACGAAGTTTGTTTATTTTTATTATATTTAACGCTGCTTCAATCTGTCCTTGTTGTATAGATTTTTAGCGAAAGTTCATTAAATAATCATGAAAGTTTACACACAGGACGTACAGGTGAGCCAAGGTGCAGGTGTATGAGGCAGCACCCTGACACCCCTCCAGGTGAGTCCCAGGTGTGTCTCCCAACAGGTATAAACAAAACGCGTTAGAAGACTTACCCCAGGTATAATAACCATGACGGTCACCACATACACACCTTCCCTCATCACACCTGGTCACCACAACACACCTGGTCACCACAACACGTACCTGAGGGAGAAAGAAAGAAGAGTATTAAACATTATTCCATTATGATCCATGGAACACACACACACACACACACACACACTTCATACCCTCATCTTGTAAACAAAACACATAAATAAATCTTAAACAAACATTCAAGATAATACAGGTGAATAAATCACCACAACTGTCAGGCAAGAGAAATCCTTAGGTGAATATATATATATATATATATATATATATATATATATATATATATATATATATATATATATATATATATATATATATATATATTGTAACACAAAATTACACTTTAAACAATATCGCTTCAATAAACTCTAAAATAATAGTGTGGTAATAATTATTTTCCGACGACCATACAATATACAATACTGTATTTTAATAAAACCTACAGAGATGGATAAAATGTATATTATGTAAATAACATAAAATTATGAATTCATATGGAGACGAATAAAAGAGAATAAATTTTGAAGATTAAATACTTTGGATATTTTTGCAGATGGTCTTGAGGTGAACTATATGTTCAGCACTGTGTATCATTATCACTATTACCATATTGTAATTGTTGTTATTATTCCTGTTACTATTATTAATGTTATCTCAGGTGGGTGAAGAACCTTAAAATCTCTACCGATCTGCTGCTCCAAGGAGTGCCATGCTTCAAGGAGTGCCATCCACATTGTGTTATGGTGCCATTCACAGGGGTGAGCGTGGGAATGAGTGAGGGATGAGGGGCAGTGGGGGGGCGAGGAATAAAGGGGCCGCATCCTGTACTATTTTTTTGTGTTGCTCTAAACTGATGGTGCAAGTCATGATGCCATAACTCTCTCTCTCTCTCTCTCTACTTTTATTTATATTTTTCTCCGTTCTACCAACTCTCTTTCTCCATCTTTATCTCTTCTCTCTCATCATCTTCCTTTCTTTGTCTCTAGTTTTGTCCGTGTCTCTCTCTCTCTCTCTCTCTCTCTCTCTCTGGGTCCTCTCCAAGTGGCACTCCAGCCTGAGTGCCAAGCTAGTACCTATCAAGGCCTTAAAGCGAGAGTTTAGTGAACTCCTAAGTGGTACTCAAATGAAAACTCGGGTCAGACTCCATTAAGTACTCAAAGTGCCACTCCAGTAGGCTTTAAAGTTGGCACCCTCGTTAAGGCCCTCAGGTGTGCCGTTGAAGATTCTAAACTGGCAATCTGGAAACAACAGTTTTTTAGTGACTGGTTATCAAGTGGCACTAAAAACAGGCTTTTAACGGCTGGGCATTCTCGAGTGATATCAGGTGCCACTCCAGCAAGTACTCGAGTTGTACCCTATAGCAGTACTAGTGTGGCGTTCCATCGGTTCTCCAGTGGCACTCCAGCAGTACTCGGGCGGCACTCCAGCAGTACTCGGACGGCACTCCAGCAGTACTCGGACGGCCCTCCAGCAGTACTCGGGCGGCACTGCATCAGCATTCGTGTGACCCCTCAAGCTTTTCTCAGATGGCACTAGTCTGCTACTCAAAAACTCTCTCCCTTGGTAGAGTTTCTACGAGCTGGAGATAAGGAGGGGAGGGAGGGAGGGAGGGAGGACTTGCTGTTACAGTGTTGATGCCAGGACGAATAAATTCATAGCTCCTCTGGTCATCATTAAAAATGTTTAAATTTGTCTGTGTATTAATGGAACCCAGTAGGAATGGAGCCCAGTAGGAATGGAGCCTAGTAGAAATGGAGCTCAATAGGAATGGAACCCAGTAGTAATGGAACCCAGTAGGAATGGGACCAAGTAGAAATGGAGCCCAGTATGAATGGGGTCTATAAAAATGAGGGCCATTTAATCAATCACCAATAGTTACTGTACACAGCTATATAGAGCTATTAGAGGCGTGCGTAAGGTGGGGAAGGAGGGAGGAAGGACGGTGAGGGGAGAGAAGGAGAAGGGGGAAGGGAAGGAGAAGAAGTAGGGTGAAAAGGAGGAAGTGGAAAGACAAAGGAGAAGGTGATGGTAGGTAGAGACAGAGGGATGAGGGGAGAGAGAGGAAGGTGGGTGAAAAAGGCGGGTAGAGAGAGAGAGAGAGAGAGAGAGAGAGTCAAGATGAGGGGTGACGAAGTTACTGGAGGGTGGCCAACTTGTGGCAGACATGCAAATGAAGGGGAAACCAAACTTCACACACACACACACACACACCACGGAGAACTGGTCACCTGCACCTCTCACCTAAACCACCTGTCTCTTCATTAATTAAAAAGACACATTACCTACATCTCTCACCTAAACCAACTCTCCCTACACCCACCCTCTCTACACACAACGAACCACAGTAGTAGTCAGGTAAGTCGTCGTGGGTCTCAGGTGAGGTGGTTAGCGGTGTGTGTGTGTGTGTGTGTGTGTGTGTGTGAAGGACAAAACACAATAGAGTGTCACGTTACCTCCCACCACAAGATGGAGTCACCATCTCTGACCTCTCGTATACCTTCACCATCTTATCTTTGTGTAAATAAGAATGTGTGTGTGTGTGTGTGTGTGTTTTGACGTGTGTTGTTTACTGGTGTTCTTGAGGGATGTAAGAGATTACACACACACACACACACACACACACACACACACACACACACACACACACACACACACACACACACACAAACAAACTCGCTCTCAAACAAACTGACCTTCATTCTCACACGCCCACAGGCTCTTACCCTACACCCACTCACACGCCTACCCGGCCGCCCATCTCCCCGCCCTTAAGTCCCCCCTCCCTCACCCACGCCAAGTATCTCAGAGGTAAACAATGTCAAGTTAGAGATTTGAAGGCCAGTCCACACGCCCTAGTCTACGCCCACGCCTATTGAACCTCTCATCTACCCTACGCCCACAGTCACCACGCCCTCACACTCTCTCATCTCCCCACGCCCACAGTCACCACACCCTCCTAACCCACACCCGCAGATACCTCCTATCCCACTCACCCACATGCACCACATCCTCCTAACCCACCCACGCCCACGCCCACGCCCAGTAAGTAATATCTATCTCTTGCGGCTCAGATCAAAGTCACCGACCATTCGTGTATATTACAGGACATGTGACCCTCCGCCGACCTCAGCAGAACCCAACACGCTCTCCTGACCTCTGTTAACAGCTTATCAGGCACCCGGGGAGCAAGATGCAAGGTCAACAGTGTGGGTGGGGAAGAGGGAGATAGGGAGGGAGGGAGGTAATGGATTCTTTCTCTATAATGAAGTTATAATTATATGCATGTCAGTGTTATCATCATCATCATCATCATCATTATATTTATTACTATTATCATCAAACATTTATCATTATCAGTATTATTTTCATCAATATCGTCATGGCTTCGATCATTATACATCAAAACAACTGGCAGATTCTCCTTTACACACACACACACACACACACACACACACACACACACACACACACACACACACGGGACTCCGCTATCAATCAACACTAAATAGTTTAAGACAGGGTCGTGTCACCCTCCTTCATGGCTCCTCGTAATGGTGACCTCAGTCATATAAAATACAGAGGATATAGGATTTAGGAGGAGGATATAGGATTTAGGTGGGGGATAGTAGGGGATGGTTAGTGCTGTAGGATATAGGAATGTAGGATATAGGATTTAGCTGTAGGATTTTAGCTGTAGGATATTGGATTTAGGAGTAGGATATAGGATTTAGCTGTAGGATATAGGATTTAGTTGTACTAAAGACAACAGGTGGGTAAATCACTGACCCCCAACACCTAGAAATAATTAAGTTACCTTTAAGTAAGAAACAAAAGGAGGAAAAAAAAAGTAATAAAATAAATACCTAAATACAGTAACCCCTTCCCCACCCCCACAGAAAATCATGTTTAAGTTGGATATTTGTGAAGCTGTGAGGGCGTGAGTGAGGTCAAGCCAAGGACTACCTCATCACACTAACAAGATCATCATCACAGTTAACTATCTTGAAATTTTTCCATCATTAATATTATCATCACACGGACACTGATAACACGATAATAGGTAGTGTGTGTGTGTGTGTGTGTGTGTGTGTGTGTATGAGGTATTGTACACAACGTCTAAACAAAGATGAGTTGACCTCCACCACTCCATAAATGATTCAATAATAAACAAATAAAAAAAAAAACTCATTCAATAGTTGATTAATTCAATCCATTTATTCTCTCTATCTCCTCTTCGTGAAACAGAGCCCAAAAAAAAAATTATAACAGAAATAAAGCAAACATATTTTTTTCACCCTCATACACTGTAGAAATGGACTAACTACTGTACTCTCTCTCTCTCTCTCTCTCTCTCTCTCTCTCTCTCTCTCTCTTTTCAAATGCCAGGGGAAATATTCTGTGTGAGGGTCTTTACGTTCATCCCGGCTCAGAGGGAGATAATATGACCACGGCATCTTGAGCCACTTGTAAACAATGCGAGCACATCTTGTTGGCTCTCAGCATCACGCCAGAAATAATGGTGGAGTCAGCGGTTCTCCTTGTCTGCCTACCTACCAACCTGTCTCCTTCCTTGTTTCTCTCTCTCCTTGTCTGTCTGTCTGTCTGTCTGCCTCCCTGTCTGTCTGCCTGCCTCCCTGTCTGTCTGCCTGTCTGATCTATTTACCAACCAAATTCCGTCACTTGTTTGCTTATTTGTTCTGTATGGTTTTTGGTTTTTGTTCACATCTTGTTTGCCTCTTACAGTCAAGTGTGTGTTTACCGTTTTTTTACTTCAAGAGTCACCTGTTTACTTCTGTCTACCTGTGACCTGAGTGTTTGTTTGACATTCCTACTTCTTCACAGCTACTGGTTTGTTCCTCTTGTTTACACGTGGTCAGGAGGGTGAGGTGTGCGGCTAGGAGGGTGAGGTGTGGTCAGGAGTGTGAAGTGTGGTTAAGAAGGTGGGTGAGGTGTGGCCAGGAGGTGTGGCAAGGTGTGTGAGGTGTGGCCAGGAGGTGTGGCCACAGGGTTCATTAACCTCCCATTGAGTATCTCGTAAACACTGCATTTCTTCCTCCTTACAGTATTACCATAAACAGACTTCATATTACCCTCCCTCTCTTCCCTCTCCCTTTAACCCACTCACTCCCCATCACCTCTCTAACCCACTCACTCCCCATCACCTCTCTAACCCACTCACTCCCTCTCACCTCTGTAATCCACTCACTCCCTCTCTAACCCACTCACTCCTATATCTAGCCCACTCACTCCATCTCATCTCTCTAACCCACTCACCCCCCCCTCACCTTTTTAGCCCACTCACTCCCTCTCACAGTAATTACAGTATTTCAGGTGACCGGCTGAATGCACTGTATCCTGTGTGAGTGTTTGTATTACTGTATGAATTTGACCCGAAAGTTAGTGATATATATATATTTTTTTCCTTTAATTTAGCAAGATTAATTATATCGGTAACTAATCAACAGAAACAAAGAGTTAAAAGATAAGACTTACGATATATTTCAAAGACCTACGATATATTTATAAGACCTACGATATATTCCTCACGATAACGTAACAGAAACAGGAGATACCGTTATGTTCTTTCTCATCATATATACCCAACAGAAAACAAACGGGTAAACTAAACCTATAACAGGGAGGCAGATACCGTTATATATCTCTCTTAAACACATACAACAGGAAAGAAATGTCTCCCTTACATTATATTTCTTAACTAAACCCAAATAATAGCCGCCATAATCTCTTCGTCAACAACCAACTTTCCACCGAGTGACCTCAACCACTAACACTAAACAGAACAACTTTACAACAGCCCCGATAGCCCCAAAGTCTCCCGATAAGAAGAATTAAAGTCCATTTACCTGTTCGTTTACACCTGTTTAGCCGAGAGGAACGCGGATCACCTGTGTTAATTACCCCCAACCGAATTGTTGCTGGTACTGATGAATGTATAAGACCAGGGTGATAAATTACGAGGAAGGAGAGGAGGGGGGAAGATGGAAGAGGTGTGGGAGGGTGAGAGGGAGGGTGAGAGGAGGGGGTAGCATGAGGGAGAGAGGGAGTAAGATGGCAAGGCAGACAGGAGGGGGTAACACGGGGAGGATGAGAGAAAGTGGAAGATGAACGAGGGAGGTGAGGGGGAAAGAGGAGGGATGAGGAGAGGTTAGAAAAGTGGAAGATGAAGAGGTAGGTGAGGGAAGAGGGGAGGAGGGGTGGGGAGGATGGGGGAAAGAGGGAGTGGGTGGGGGTGGATGGAGGGGAAAGAGAGTGGGTGGGGGGTGGATGGAGGGTATCAGGACATTCCTCGTACAGCTAGACACTTCATTTAATAGGAAGGAGGGTGAGGCAATGTTACCTGTGGTGGCTTGTTTACCTGAGTTATTTAAGATCTCTCTCTCTCTCTCTCTACCTCTCTCTCTCTCCTCTCTCTCTCTCTCTCTCTTGCACATCCATACACTGATTAATGACAAATATTGCAACAACATCAATAATAATAATAATAATAAATATAATTAAATAACTACAAGTACATCAACAATAACACACACACACACACACACACATACACACACACACACACACACACACACAGGTAAGCATGGTACATATAGGTCACCCACTCAGGTATGTGACTCGTTAATTATGCCACTGGTGACAAACTGGAGGACAAGGTGGACCTAAAGTGGACTGTAGTGTGTGTGTGTGTGTGTGTGTGGTATAATAATGGAAACGGTGGTGGTAGTTGTGGTTGTGGTGGATGGTGGTGATGTGCGTGTTGTGGTATGGTAGTTGAAATGGTGGTAGTGTTGTACATGGTGTAGTTCAATATTAAACATAGGTGGAGTTTTACTTGTGGTAGCAGTAGTGGGTAGTGGAGGTGGGAGCGGCCTGGTGGTCATTTTCCAAAGTCAAAGAACATGAGAGGTGAAGGAAAGGTCGTGGAGGGAGGGAGAACTGGCGGAGGCCAAAGGAGAGGACTGGCGGAGGTCTGGGAGGGTTGGTGAGTGGAGGAAGGGAGGAAGGAGGAGAGAAAGGCAGAGAGACATGAGTGATGGGAGGGAGGGACAGTGAGATATGACTAATGGGATGGAGTTGTGGGGAGAGAGGAATTTCTAGAAGAGAGAGAGAGAGAGAGAGAGAGAGTACGCAAGGAATAGGAGAAATACTTGTGGCATTAAGAACAGTAGGTAATGCAAGTGTCAATAGTGGCAGTATATAATAGTGGAAATAGTTGTATAAAAATAGTATTATCAGTATAGTAGTTATTGCTGTAGCGATGACAGCAGTAGTAGTAGTAGTAGGGGAGGGGGAGGCATGATAAAGTCCCACAAATCAAGGAGTTAGATGAGGGATTTTCTAGATGTGATGTATCCTTCAGAGTGTCTATATCTCCTAGGGACACCGGGGAGGAGTTACATTATCCTTTTTCACAGTCTGGGAGGATTAACACCCCCTAGAGTGACTCCCCCCATCCCTGGCCCCACCCCATTCCCCTTCCCTCCCAGCAACTCACATCCACACAACCCATTCCTCCCTTAACTTATATCCTCAATTCTAAAACCTATCCACCTCATCCACACGCATAGATCATCTCAATGAACCTACACACAATAGGAAATATACCCACACAAATCTTCCTCTCCTTCCTCCCTTCCCTCCCTCCCCATCATCCCTCCCTCCTCCCACCCCTCCATCAAACCGTCATTTTCCTTTTCACATACCTCCTCCCTCCCTTCTCACCCACATACCACTTTTATCTCCTCCCTTCCTCCTTACATGTT
Source organism: Homarus americanus (assembly GCF_018991925.1). Lineage (NCBI taxonomy): Eukaryota > Metazoa > Arthropoda > Malacostraca > Decapoda > Nephropidae > Homarus > Homarus americanus. The sequence goes on from NW_024714961.1 coordinate 81,980, forward strand.
TCTACCCTTCACCCTCCTTTCCTCCCTCCTTCCTGCCTTTCTACCTCCACCCCTCCCTCCTCACATACCTTGGACCCCCCTGTTTACGCTTACAGGTCCCTCTTCCCAAAATCATAAACATAATGTAGAGAGAACTGCCCAGGATACATCTACCCTCACCCATCCCTACCACACCACCACAACCAGAAACTTTAAAAAGACACCCCTACCACACCACCACAACCAGGAACTTAAAAACACACCCCACCACACCACCACACAGCCAGAACTTAAGCCACACCCCTACCACACCACCACAACCAGGAATCCTTGAAAACACAACTCCTTTATGGATATCCTAAGTGGGGAAAGGATAAAATGCAACCATTTCCATCCATATTACGTCAGTTCAAAGAGGGGGAGAGAGAGAGAGAGAGAGAGAGAGAGAGAGAGAGAGAGAGAGAGAGAGAGAGAGAGAGAGAGTTGCCAATATTCCTTCCACATATCACAGCCAAATCCTATATGATACTTAAACACCATATTATATAATGTATATGTACAACGTAATATATATATAGACCACAATTTATTACACTAACAAGACTTATATGTAGTGACGGCTGGTACTTGTAAGACAACACCCACACGCATTCTTCCTCCGCCATACAAACGACAACTTCCCATAAAAAGTCACACACACACACACACACACACACACACACACACACACACACACACACACACACACACGTCAATATCATTATCACACAGGTAGCCGATATCTGAACCACTGTAGAAGCATTGCCCTCTCTCTCTCAAATAATATGCCTTTTTCTGTCTCTCATATATATCTGTCAGTCTCCCCTGTCTCTCAAATTATATATAAACTTTCTATCTATCAAGACGATAGTTATAAACATATAAAACTTTTTTCCAATCACGCAAGAGGAACACTGAACGACTCAATAAAGACTTCAAGTAAAAACCTAAATACGATCGAGAAAAAACTATAGATCAGACTTCTTAAAGTAAAAGATGATGACGGTAGTTCTCACATAGGGAAGGAGTGGAGGGGAGGGATCCAGTTCAACTATAGAGGATCGTAATCTCCTATGATATGTTCGGAATCCCATTTATGAAAGACTTCGCCTACCTGATCCTATTAGTGGCTTGTTCCTCCTCCTCCTCCTCCTCCTACCCCTCCTCTTCTTTTCTTCCCTCCAACCCCTCCTCCCTATCCCCCTTGGCCAAACAGGATTGAAACCCGAGTAAGGGGGATTGAACTCGGTCCTCAGAGGTAAACATAAACGACCATAAGATGATTCCGATTTGGTATTGTCAAGATAGTTGGTTGGGCAATGGAGGAAAATAATGTTTGATTTTTTTCCTCTGTGAATTACTATGTTAAATTCTTTTCCTCTTTCCCAAAATTATTATTATGCTAATTTCTTCATCTTCTGCATATTTTTTTATGCTTAATTTTGCTCAAAGCAAACAAACGTCATTAATCCTTTCTCACACATGGTCGATTATACTACTTTAAAAAGTAATCAATTGACCCCTTTGTTATGAGGTATAGCACTTGTTCTTCCCACTTTCGTTATCAAGAACAAAAATGAAAAATATATAGGAGATTATTCCCTCCTGAAGTTTCCCTGTGGCATAGCAGTGCTTCCTTGCCTCCCCACCCACAGTAGGAGAAGAGACAGTCGTATCTACAACATGTCGCCTGATTGGTCAGTCTTATTTTTCTTATTTTAGTCAGGGGTGATCCGCTTAGCACTTGTCGGACGGGAGGGGGGGGGGTGGAGGAGGACGGTGGTGGGAGGGGTGGGGTGGGGGAGAGCAGTCATGTGGAAGGTATCCCCTGGGTGTGTGAAGGGCGTATTGATGTGGAAATCCACATTACTATTACACGATTATTATTATACATTGATTATCATTATTATTATCCAACGCTCACCAGGTTCTACACAGCCCAAGGTATCGGCCACAACCCAAGATATCGGTACACAGCCTAAGGTATCGGCCACAACCCAAGATATCGGCCACAACCCACAGGTATCGGCCACAGCTCAAGGTGTATCGGCCACAACCTGAAGATATCGGCCAGCCTGCTGCATCGGCCACAACCCAGATATCGGCCACAGCCTAGTATCGGCCACAACCCAAGATATCGCAATACAACCCAAGATATTTCCAATAATAGCCTAAGGTATCGGCCACAACCCAAGGTATCGGCCACAATCCAAGATATCGGCCACAGCCTAAGGTATCGGCTACAACCCAAGATATCGGCCACAACCCAAGATATCGGCCACAACCCAAGATATTTCCACACATGTTTCTCCACAGTATCGGCCACAACCCAAGATATCGGCCACAGCCCAAGGTATCGGCCACAACTCCAAAGGTATCGGCCACAACCCAAGGTATCGGCCACAGCCTAAGGTATCGGCCACAACCCAAGGTATCGGCCACAACCCAAGATATCGGCAATAGTGGACACAGCTGGTGTGATCACTTGTTTTACACTGTGTAAGTCGTCGGAGCCTCAGCAGGACTATTCTTCTCCATCTCAGACATTCTTCAGATGCTCCGACACGTCTCCTGTTAAAGCCTGCGTCTCTATCAATCCCTGGGCCTCCCTCTTTTACCTCTTCCTCTTTCTCTTTCCTTCTTCCTCTCTCTTCTACTACTTCTTCATCTTTTCTCCCTCTCTCAATCCTCCCTCTTCTTCTTTTCCTTTTTCTCTCTTATTTCTTCCTCCCTCTTCTTCCTTCCTCTCACCAATATATAATGTAAGTAGAACAAGCACACAACCGCACGCATACATAAAATAATTGCAACTTTCCATTTCAGATTTCAATATCAATTTTAATTTCCTCTTTCCGAACTTATGCGTGAGGACCAACTGAGATCAGAGCCACACCTGTATAGTGAGGACTAGACGAGGTCAGAGCCACGCAGCAGTTAAGGCAGCAGTCGGTACTTAAGACCAAGATTGACGTCTTCCACATGTGCTCTAAACATTCCTGGCCCACGACACCACCTATGAGTTAACCGAGTGACTGAGAGAGATGATATCGGAGAGAGAGAGAGAGAGAGAGAGAGAGAGAGAGAGAGAGAGAGAGAGAGAGAGAGAGAGAGAGAGAGAGAGAGATCACATAAGATTACATTGATTAATCCTGTTAATCTATCCAAGACAATTAATACAAAAAACAACGACTTAAAGAAAAAAATAAACTTAAGTACATGAATAAACTTGACCAGAGAACGTATGACAGATGTTGATAATATAATGTATTGTTACGCTTCAAACAAATGATATTAGTAAACACTTAGTATACACCGCATCTTTGTGCATTAGTCACCAACAATTAGGAGTTAAGATTGATAGCTACATCTCTGGTTGAGGACTGGGCGATCCTCCTTAAGGAAGTTGGTTGTATAAGAATCCTTCAGTACAAGATATACAACCTCTTAGGAACTGCTGAGGACATCCAAGCACTGTTGTGTTTGTTGAAACTTCTCCAGCTGGAAAAATACACAACTGACATACAAGTTTATAACATTTCATCCTGAACGTCGCACAGTTTTACACCATGAAGGAGGACCACAGAGGGGCTACAGAAGACTCAAGAGGGACCACAGAGGAACCAGAGGGCCAGAGAGGAACCGGAGAGAGACGACAGAGGACCACAACCGGCCAGAGAGGACCAGTGAGACACCAGGGGGACCACAGCGGGCCATAGAGGACCACAGAGGGGCTACAGAAGACCACAGTGGGCCACAGAGGGACGTCAAGGACCAAGGGGTGGGATAATTTGGGTCCTCCCTGGAGAGACGGGGTCAGGGCTCCTGAGGAGGTGGTGACGGGGACACGGCAACCCTGATTCGTCCTCCTGACCTCTGACCCCTATCTGAAAGGCCGCAGACACCCCTTATCTACCAGGGATTTCCTCTCGACCTGACCACATGGGGACAACCACCCATAACCGTACAGTAAACAAGCACTTATTCAAAAGATTCTCCTCAGTTTACGAAGAACGGTAAATAAGAAGAGGAACAATAATTGGTAAAGTCTCGCGTGGTGGATAGGGTAAAAAGAGATGAGAAGGAAGATGGTCAGAGGAGCAGGAAGAGGAGAAGGAGGACCAGGAGGAAGAAGAGGGATTAACTTATGTAACCAATACACTCCTAAACAAGAACAAAGATGAGCCAGAGTGAGAAATAAAAACACAAATAACAGGAAACAAAGACAATAAGATAAAGATAAAAAAACTGTACAAATATAAAGACTAAAGTGGATACAGACGTAACCAAATACTATGACACAACAACTACTGAAAAGTTGTGATTAAAACACCCTAACGTTAACTGTGGGGGTGTATGGGGGGGTAGTTAAGGGTGGCACAAGTTAGGGTGTCTATTCTTCAGGTGAACTAATTAAAAAAGTTTTAATTTTAAAATGTCTTTACAGATGCTAAGAGCCATATCCTAAACCACCTGGGGAAAAGGAAGGAAGGAAGGAAGGAAGGAAGGAAGGAAGGAAGGAGAGAAAGGTAGGGTAGGGTAAGGTTGGTAGGGCGGAGGGGGGGGAGGAAGGAGGGGAGGGTGTGTGTGGTGAAGCCAAACATTAGGTCATTACCGGTCACACCAACAGCGGAACTGACCACTTACGGCTGACCACCACACACGTCACTCCTGACCTCTGACCCTAACTCTTCCTGGACCTCCATCTGGCGGGACGGGGCGGGGCGGGCGGGGTGGGGCCGGAAGAGAGAAAGGGGCCTGGAAGACGAGGAGGAAAAGAAGGAAATAGAAAGAAAAAGGAATTAGCTTTGCCATCTTTCCTTTCTAGTCTTCCTCTTCTTTCTAATCTTCTTTCTCTTCTCCTCCTTCCACCTCCTCCTTACGATAATCCTTACTCATTCCCCTCTTCCATAACTGGACTTTCCCCTCGCCTGATCTTTTAATCTCCATAATCTAAACTACCCTCTTTCCCCTCTCTATCCAAAAATCTCCCCCTTTTTTCTCCCTCTCTCCCCTCCCTTTTCTTACCCAATCAGGGAGAACAATGACTTCTAAGCCAGTCGATCGCTATTACCGTTTTCTCCTTCATAACCATACAATATTTTTCCATTCTCTTTCCTATTCCTCTCTCTCTCTCTCTCTTTCTCTCTCTCTCTCGCTCACACACAACAAGAATGACACAAATTATTATTATTATTATTATTATTATTATTATTATTATTATTATTATTATTATCATCATTATTGCTATCATCATCACAATTCTCATCATTAATATTCTAACCATCTATACCATTTTTATCATTATACACAATGTTTGTTTTTCAAATATTTCTTCTAAACGTGAAGTAAAAAAAAATGCAATTTACTCATAGTTATTTTAGCAATGAGTTATGGTGGACAGTGTGTGTGTGTGTGTGTGTGTGTGTGTGTGTGTGCGTGTCTTATCTGTCATTCACCCATCATTCAATTCCCTCTTCACCTACTTTACTATCTCACCCTCTTA